>NC_035435.2:27710288-28010288 GCF_002127325.2 Helianthus annuus
CAAGTCTCCTTCAGGTGGCCAGCCTTCCCACATGCTTCACAAACTTTTATCCCACAACGACCAGAGTGATGTCGTTGGCATGAGTTGCACTTGGGCTGTGCACCCATATATCCCTTACTTTTCTTTCTACCACCAGCTGAATTTTGAGCTGGCGCATTCGATTCCCCTTTCTTAACCACCATCCCGGTGCCCTGCTTGAAATTCGAAAATTTTCGCTTGTTACCACCTGAAGACTCCACATGAGTCTCTTTCTTCTTTGGCTCGACTTCATCAAACTTGTTCAACCGAATTGCCTCTTCGGTGAGAGCCACACTCAAATCAATGGCTTCAGTGAGAGTTGCAGGTTTGGAGGAAGTCACCATGCTGATTATTTGAGGGGCCAATCCCCAAATGAAGCGTTCAATTCTTTTGAACTCAGGTGTAACCATGTAGGGTACCACATGCGACAAATCGTGGAACCTCTGAACATACTCAGCTATCTTAGAACCTTCCATTTTTAGATGCCAGAATTCGGTCTCCAATCTCTGAATTTCAGCACGAGAACAGTACTTTTTGCGCATGAGTTCTTTCAACTCAGTCCAGGTCAGTGCGTAAGCCGCAGCTTCGCCAAGGGTCTGGACCTGTAGATTCCACCAGGATAGGGCTCCATCCACAAATAGCCCTGAGATGTAAGTGACTTGTTGATCCAGCGCGCATTTGCTCATGCGAAGTACGGACTCGGTTTTCTCAGCCCAGCGGACGAAAGCAACAGCACCTCCTGTGCCATCGAAGTTTATGGGCTTGCAGTCCAAGAATTGTTTGTAAGTACACCCATGCAGTGGATTGTTGTTGTTGCCCGTGTTGCCAGAGTTGCTTCCACTCATTCCTCCCTGAGAGGCAGCATATTGAGCAATAGCAGCAGCAATGACTTGCTGTAGTTCGTCCTGAGTAGTAGGCATTGGCTGAGGTTGTCGTCTTGGCGCCATCTTCTAAAGATGTGTACGTTGGTCAGGCCATAGTAAACATACGAATATAGTAATAGTAATAGCACATAACATCTCATGTTACGATCATTATACACACAACATCCCATGTCCCAACATCCCATGTCACAAGTATTATATACACAACATCCCATGTCCCAACATCCCATGTCACAAAAATATAAATAAGAAATCAAGTGCATCAGATATGGTGAGAATACCGCGATTGTTACATATATCGAGACCATAATGTAGTAAGTGTGGCATACAACCATCAATCAAATAGGGGCTACATCACCCCCATACAAAACTATATCATATCAGTATCACATACATCAGGTACATCAAATAAGTATCAACAAAAGTCAGTAACATCAGGTGGTCTCCAAAAGGCTGTGCAGTCACAATCGTTGTCGTCTCACCAACGTCTACCTCTATAGCACCGATGAGCTCTATGCGGATGGGGGTGGAGGAGGGGGAAAGTGAGTGTAGAGTAAACGGCGTAGATGAAGCCAGTCCTCCTCCATCGCCTGCTGAGTGTGAATAACAGAAGCGATCTGCTGCTCCAAAGTCAGAAGTCGGGCAGCGAAGTCCGGGGGTAATGATCGAAACGGCTGAAAAGGTGAGGATGTCTGACCATGACATGGACCTAGTGATAGCTGAGCTCTCTCGAGCTCCTGGAGTCGCTGCGTATGGGACTCATGCTGATGGACAAAGGACATCAAGACGTCCTCTATGGTGTACCCCATATGGAATGGATGATATGGATCAGTGGGTGGCATCGGAGAGGAAGATGACCAAAGCAGTGGCGTGCTGGTGGGGTCGAATGGTGCTGCATGAACAGGTGAAACAGAAGATGGAACAGGTGTCATCTGGGGCACGAAAGGAATAGACATCGGTATGTGCCCAAAAGGGTGGGCTGAAGAGCCCTCTCCAGGCCTCGCTGGAGGTATAATCTGAGGGATCGGAAAGGTGAAATCATCGGATCGTGTCACAGGGATCTGAAATGAGAAATCAGCATGATGTGCATCAGTGTGATGTGGGGGAAACGGTGGAACATCCTCGTCAGCAGGTATCCAACCGTGTTGAGCGTCCTCGTCGGGTGGATCCAGGTGATCAGCAAATAGAGCGTGCTCAGGCTTGAGGGGAACAGGATCAAATGGAGCAATGACAGGGTCAACTGGTGCAACATGCTCAACTGGGTGGTCAACAGGGATATCAGCAATCAAAGGGGGATCAACAAAAGGTGGATCAACAACAGGATCATCAGCTATAACATGGTCGTCAACAATCAAAGGAATGTCCACAAGATGGTCACCAACAGGTGGGTCTGCTAATATGGGCTCATCAGGAACGCCGGCATGTACCAGGTCATGCTCATGCATAGGATCTAGAGCAACTGCCTGCTCTGGGGCCAAGGCAGGCTCTGGGTCATCAAAAGCCATATCAAAATCAAACTCTGGATCAAAGGGATCAACAGGATCAACGGGATCAACAGGGTCCTCCATATGTTGGTCCATAGGAATATACTCAATATCGCGGTCAGGATCAAATCCTGGAGGAAAAACGGGATCAGAATCCTCAATGTCGTCGTGCTCGAAAACAAAGCTCGGAATGGGTGCGGCAGAAGATGCCTGATCGGGGTCCGAGTCGTGTACAAAATGCTGCGTGCTCACCTCGTGAGATGGTGCAGATGCCACAGACTCAAGGAGTCTGGGACGGGTGAATGGACGGGCGAGTCCTCAGCAGGGGCGTCAGCGATCATCAAAAGATCGCCAGCGGGAAGAGGGGCTGCATCAGGAATCTCATCCTCAAAAGGCTCGTCCTCAAAGAGATCAACATCGCCGTCAGCCTCGGCGTCGGGTAGCAAGTCGTATGCTGGATATGA
This sequence comes from Helianthus annuus, assembly GCF_002127325.2. NCBI lineage: Eukaryota > Viridiplantae > Streptophyta > Magnoliopsida > Asterales > Asteraceae > Helianthus > Helianthus annuus. The sequence goes on from NC_035435.2 coordinate 27,713,139, forward strand.
AGCAAGGGGTATGGGAGCTGGAATCGCTACCAAGGGAAGATACTCAGCAGGTGGGTCATCGATATGCTCATCAGCGAAAGGTATGGGTGCCGGAATCTCTGCCGGATGGCGCTGAAAGTCATCGTCATCGGTGCTGGTGAAGTCGGAGGTATGCACCTCGTGCTCTGAAGACACAATGTCGTCCGATACTATGGGTAAAGGTCCGGTGGTATCTGAATCACCCATGGCTGGTGAGTCCATGGGTCATTAATATAAACACAAACATGCACAAAAATCAGTAAATCAGGTAATCACACAAGTTACCAAGTAATAATCACATAATCCTCCTAGTCCCACTAGCCTCCCAGCCTCCCAGACTGTCCTTCCTAGTCCCACTAGCCAACTTTCCCAGCCTCCCAGACTGACTCCCTAGTCCCACTAGCAAACTTTCCCAGCCTCCCAGACTGACTCCCTAGTCCCACTAGCAAACTTTCCCAGCCTCCCAGACTGACTCCCTAGTCCCACTAGCAAATTCTCCCAGTCTCCCAGACTGACTCCCTAGTCCCACTAGACAACTACCTCGATCCATTAGATCGAGCCTCGGCCTCCCAGACCGAGCCTCAGTCTCCCAGACCGAGCCTCAGCCTCCCAGATTGAGCCTAAAAATAATAAATAAAATGTGCTCAACATTTGTTTATTAAAACGTTTTGGATCTGGACTTAAGTGGTATGCAGTAAAAATGTTTTCGTGAGAGCCCTAGTGATCATAGTCTAGACTCAAGAAGGAATCCTAGTTCGCTATGATCAGAGCTCTGATACCAAGCTGTCACACCCTGGCTTTGCGGAAGCGTGGTTAATTTGGTGTGACTTCTTAATACCATAGCTTAATCATAACAAGCTATATGAATTAAAAATATGCAAGATCATCCATTAAAAATAAAATATCGAAACATTGTCTTAACGGGTTAACACCCAACAACCATAAACTTGTCTAAGCATTACAAACCCAAACATAACATAAACATGATTCAAGGACTGTGACTTGTCCAGAAAAGAGTCACATTCCCCGAACCCTGGATGACCCTGGTGACTTATGCAGCGGAAAACATGCCATACCGTGCCAGATCTTTAATTCCCTGAAATACATGTAAGTTGAAAAATCAACAATAATGTTGAGCGAGTTCATGCGATAGTGAGTAAATAAACCTTTATCTTTATCAAAAACCTGGTATGTAGCAAATAAGGAAAAAGAGATCACCAATGGTTTGCAAGGCCATTGATATGTGTGAAATGCAAGTAGGAAGGCTCAAACCTAGCAAATTTATGCGTCGGGAACAAAGTCATCCCAAGGTCCGTTATGCTGGACCTGGGACTGGGCTCGCTACACCCAAATAGATCTACCGCTCCTGCCCCTCGGTCCTACCCTGAGGATTAATGACCTCAAGTTTCCGCCTACCCATTCACATGATCTAAAAGTAACCCTCCTTACGCTAACCATACCATGTAATAAGTAATCATAATCATTGTAACATGTATTTCACCCCCGCAGTTAGAAAACTGAAAACAGTTAAGAGAAAAAGGGGGACATGAACTCACAGTCAGTGCGTCGCTAAATCAAGCACTCCAAATGTCCGAAAGCTGTGCAACGACCTACATGTGCTAATTCTATTAGACGGATAGCCGTGCTTTAGCTTTATAGTTTAATTTTTGGGAAACAGTTAGACAACTGTTCCTTGTATATATTTGGTAGTTAATCTCCTTCCCAAGGATGGGGGAATTAATACATGCGTGTTTATAATATTAAGTCTCACTTAATATATTTTTACTTCTCATTCCAAAATATAATTATTTTTCTCAAAAATAATATATTTTCTCTTCGCATAATTCTTTCCAAAAATAATACGTTGACAAAATACGCATTTATGAATATTCCCGTATAAAGCGTAAGTTACGTTTTGGCGATTTAGTGGTAATAGTAATTACCGTTATAACTTATATGTTTGTCGTGTAGGCGTTGGTATTATTTTGGGTTCGTCTACGTTTGTAAATATTATTTTTACTCTAAAAAATAATATTTATATATTTTCACAAAATAATCATAAACAGTGTGGTGAAAAATATATTTATCGAATAAATATTTATCATGTTTAGTTTTTGTGAAAATCCCACCTCCGATTATTTAATAAATAAAGTCTTGGCGAAATGTATTTTGAAAACATTTCAAAATAGTTTAACACTTGCAAATAATTCTAAGTGTTAGATTTTAGAAAAATTTCGCCAGAGTTTCCCCTGTAACTTAACTGGAGGTGGCCACGCTTTCAAGCGTATCATTTTCTTTTACAAAATCACTTCAACAATTTCTTTAAATCAACCAATCAATTTCCGATACTTCAAACCAGTTTCAATACATCAAACTTGTAGACTAGTATGTAAAATCGCATTATTACATGAACTTGTAGTTTTTCCGAAAATCATAGTGTAGATCACCCTATATTTAGTGGATCTATGTATAAAATAGTTTAGTCTTGTAAAAACCCCGTTTTTAGAACAAATCATCCTTTACAACTTCCCGACAACTTTTATAAAAATTGTTACTTTGTCGGATCTTTCGTTTCACAAGTGTTTATACACTTGTAGTTTGTAAAAATCATATTTGTTAACATGTCACCCAACTTTTATAAAACATGATTTTCTCGACACTTGGTTCTACGAATATACCACTTGTACATACGTAGATCGGCCCGTTTTAAATACTATTTTACAAGTCAAAATACTTTTACACAAGTTCATGTTTCTCGTGTGGTGGAGTTTCACCTTTTAACCCTCGTACCGACAAAAACAAGCTTATGTCAAGATCTATGATCTTAACAAAGTCGGGTTAAACGATGATAAGAGCCACCACATCGTAGATCGGGTCTCAAAAATCAACATATTCGAATACTACAACATTTACACATGTTATGAGCTTTTAACCAACAATATTCGAGTTTTAGTAGACTTTATAGATTCAAAACGCATGATTCCGACTTTTAACCGTTAAAAATCATATTAACCACTTTAAATACGTTCGAGAGTGAGTTTTAAACATTATACCTCTAGCTCGGGGCTAGGGAAGAATCTAGTCGAAAATGGCGTGGATAAAAGCAAAGAAACGAGGTCCTTCAACTTCCGCTTGCTTCAAGGCTCCTAGTATGAAACCCGAATGCCTTGTATATGCTTGAAATGGAGAGATCAAAAGCCGACAATGGGTGTGTAGGTGGGGGGTGTCTCGGCCGAGAATAGAAGAGAGCAAGAGAGAGTGTTTGAGTGTTGGTGAAATGTGTGAGAAATCTTGTGTAGGAGCTTGTATTTATAGACATAAACAAGTGCCATAATCCAAGGGTTACATGTTCTCTAGATATCCACAAAATCAAATAAAATAATCAAAAGGTGTACTACTAGCTACAAAGGGACCAAACCGGCCCAAGGGGGGGGGTCACTTGGTTCGATCTCAATTGCTTAGTTAGTGTTTAGTTACGTTAAGTTGGTTAATTTTAGGGATTAACCCCGTTAGTTGCATGACGCGTTATAAAGCGGGTGTTAGGGTAATCAGGGACCCTAACTGGCTCAGAAAAAGGCTAATAATATTTCTGGCAATATTTTTATGTTCCGGGTATAGTCCGGTTGTTCGGTTGGATAGTAATCCGTTAAAGTGCTTAAGTAATCCTTTAAGCGTCGTAAGTAATATTTTTAGCGACACAATTTATTCTGCAAAGTGTCAGGAATATTTCCTTATGTTTTGGCACTTTATTAGTTAGCTAGAAGCTAGTATGTTGATAAAAGTGCTGTGTTTTGTGCTTAGAGTACGTTTTAGGCACATCCAATCATTACATCTTATTCCTAGAGACGCAGTTTAACAACCCTTGTATCCCTACACACACTATGGGTGTAGTAAAATATTTTTGGCTCATACAGGCCTTTAGAGGCAGTGTTTGCCTGATGCTGGCTATATCAGCATGTCCAACAGGTTATCCGTTCAAATGCTACTGTGCTTTTGTGCATCATGTTTGTCACTAGAGTTCAGTAAGTAAATAATGTAGTGACGGAAATCAAAGTATGATGCAGATATGTACAAGTATCAATAGTCAAGTAGCAGTTTATCAGTAATCTCAGTTAAGCACAGTAATTAAGCAACAATTAATAGTTAATTAAGTCGTACGGATACCTGGTTTAGTGAGGGTTGTCACATTATGTTGAATGTTGTTAAAAAAAAGAGTGATGAAAAAAAAAGAATGGAAAAAGCAAAAAAAAAAAAAAGAATGTTGAGTTGTCTTCTATATAAGTTTAAGTTTGTTTGTTTGTTTGTTTGTTTCATTATGTAATAAAAGACCGGGTAAGTCCTTCGCTACCACATATATATTCCATTTCCTACCATATGCCTAGCCATGTTACAACCGTAAGGTCCCTTTGATTTGCATTCATGTTTGGCACTTGTTAGGAGGAGGACCGATTTAGGTACAAGCATATATTTGTGCAATCACCCGTTTGCCTTTTGTGTGTCTAGCATATCTTTGCTAGTGCTTACTTGTAGCTGAGAGGAGAGATTTAGAGAGGGGTGTATTGTTTTGGGTGTTAAGAACGGGTTAGTAAAAGGACAACATGTGTATGCTTGGTTTGTGTTGATCACTTGTTTTTGAAATGATTTGTGAATGAGTTGCTTGGGACAAGCAACGGGTGAGTGTGGGGATGTGACGGGTGGTCCGTAGGACAACCCTTAAAAGGTCTAAATATATGCATAATCCTTACTTTATTCGGTTAATTGCTTGAACTTGGTAACCACTAGATGATTTGATGTGCAGGTGTTAAAGTGTTCAAGATGCAGGATTTGTGAAGTCTAGATGAATGCTGAATGTTCGGGAAGTTAAGAAGTGAAGGAATCAAGAATTAATGAAGAAACAAAGAAAAAAATAATATTCAGCACCGTAGCCTACGGCTCCTGCCGTAGGTTACGGCTCCCCCACATGAGACACTTGCACTGCCGTAAGACAGAAGAGAAGGGGCGTAAGGGAGTTCTGATCACCGTAAGCTACGGTCAGTGCCGTAGCTTACGGCACCATGCTGATTTGTTGGACCATGTTGACTGCCGTAAGCTACGGCGACTGGCGTAGCTTACGGCGCCGACTGATGCCTTCTTGTAACTCCTTCCATTTAATGCTCATTTCATGGGGTTTTATGGTGTCTTATGATGGGAAATCGGTTATACATCAATTACCAACAAATTTGGAGAGCTTCTTGGAGACTTTTTGGGGGGTGAAGAACACTTATCTTTTCATCTAGTTTTTGTTGCTTTGATTTGAATGAACAATAATACTCTTGTGATGATGTTTGTTCAAGCCATGAGCGGCTAAATCATACGTGGCTTCCTCCAGACAGATGGTTCAGTTAGGTTTTATTTTTTTCCAGTTTTATTCATGTTTGGAATTACTTTTGGATTGACAAACCTTTATAAGTAATTTGATGTGTTGATTTTGTTTGAACTATTTGCTTGTGTTTTTGAGTCCTTACTTTACAATTTGTTCGGTTGATGACAAAACCTTGTAGCGGATTGGGTGACATAGAGTAGGTTGATTCACGCTAGTGAATAGGGTTAATTGACTTATAAGAGATCTGATGACAAAGACCCGTTTTCAGTAACCAATCAAACTAATCAGCTTTTCCACACTATGTCTATGTGGTGTCAATTATTGAATTAAACTGAGATTTTGTAAACCTAGAACCTGAAGTTTGGAGGAGGTTACCTTTACCACTATTGTTTTCTAAATCATATTAGTTTAGATTTTATTTTCTAAAAAAAACAACCAAACCAATCAATTAATTATTTTATTTAGTTAATTTAGATAGAAAACCAATTCATTCCACAAACTCCCTGTGTTCGATACCCTTTTACCACTATCTATAGTTGTTTTTGGGATTAAATTTGCGTGTACCACGACAAGCACGTCAAAAAATGGCGCCGTTGCCGGGGAGTTAGTGCGCTTAGTTTTGGTTTTTAGTTTAGTTTAGTTTCTTTCTGGTTTACACGGGTGTGTTAGTGTGCAGGTACTTACAGGTGCATGCGTACTAGAAGCTCTCACAAGCTGTCACCATTAGTGTTTGATCCAGAAATTGAGAGAACTTTGCGAGCAAACAGAATTTTACTTAGAGAAAATACCATCAGTGGTTCACCAACAACGCTAATTACGCCCATTACACCACTTCGATACATGGATAGAGATCCACCACCACCACCACCCACTACGGGTGAACCTGCTCAATCTTTTATACCATCATCTACTCAACCATCACCAAATACCACCCTTCCACCAAACACTACCGAACCCATTATAATCCAAAATGTTACACCAACCAACACCACACAACCCATTGCTACCCAAGAAGAACCAACCATCACGTTTAACCCTTCCACTACTATACCACCATTATCACATTTCTTCCCGGGTGCGGGTCCATCATATTCAGGCCATACTATAGGACCGAATTCAACGATTATTCATACTTCATTATTTCGACCATCAAACCAGTCGGGTTTCCAATACTCGACTTTTCCATTTGGGCAATCTTCGGGGATTCAAGGAGATGGGTATGATGAAGGATATGAGGAGTTCGAGGGTTTTGATGAAGACGGGTACGGTTATGGTGGTGAAGGAGATCAAGGAGAAGTTGGGTGTATGCAAGGTCTAACGCATGCAATGCCAAATGTTAGTGGGATACAACAACAACAACAACAACGCATACCCCAACATGTGAGGCCTAGGCCACAAGGGCCACAAATGCAACGTCCCATACCATTGCAACAAGTTCGCCCACAAAATGTGCAACCACAATTCCAAAGGCCAATTCAAAACCCACCAGTGCCACAACAACAATTTCAACAACCAATTGCACCACAAGGGCCTATACAAAGACCAATGGGTCAAGTTCGTCCAAGGGGTCGGTTTGGTGTACCAAGGAGGCATCTTAGAGAAAATGCGAGGGGTATTGAAGCGCATTTTAGGCCGTTGATTACTCACAATCCTTCACCGGTGGTTATTCCTCATAATAACCAAGGAAGAACCTTTGAAGTAAGGACTAATTCCTTACAAAGTTTGCCGAAATATAAGGGTCTAGCGACGGAGGAACCTTATTTTCATTTGGAGGCCTATGACTCAATTTGCAACACTCTTGGGAGTCAAGGTTTTTCGGCCGATGATGTGAAGTTGGTCTTATTTCAATTCTCCTTGGAAGATAAGGCAAAGAAGTGGTTCTACACTTTGCCCTCGGCATCTATTTATACTTGGGGGGAAATGCAACAAACATTTTTAGACGAATTTTATACCGCCCAAAAGACCAATGATGCGAGGAAAGGGTTGAGAAGTTTTCAACAACAACAAGGCGAAATGTTCCATGAAGCCTTTGACCGCTTAAACATGATGATCAAAAATTGTCCGCACCATGGAATTGAGCTTTGGGAGTTGATGAACGCCTTTCATGAAGGGTTGTGTGCTGAGGATGCACGTGATCTAATGTCCATCACAAATGGGACTTTTGGCACAAATTATGAAGATGAGGATTGGGAGTTCTTGGAACAAATGGCCATTACCTCAAAGAGGAAAGCTCAAGCATCAAGGAGAGCACGACCGGCTGTCACGAGATCGCAAGTTCATGCAGTTGACGATGGAATGGTGGATGGGCAATATGAAGAAGTTCATGCGGTACAAGGTCAAGGAGGGGGTGGTAGGAACTACAACATGAATTCCAACACTTACCACCCCGGGTTGAGGAACCACCCAAATTTCCGATATGGGAACCCTTCAAATCAAGCTAACCCGAATTTCCAAGGAAACCAAGGATTTCAAAGGCAATATCAAACGGGTCAAAGCTCTTCGGGTGGAAACGAAGTAATGGAGATGTTGAAGGCGATGCAAGTTGAAATGCAACGAATGAATCAACGTGATGAGGTTCGGATGCAAAAGGACGAGGCCCGTGATAAAGCTATTCAAACTTTGACAACTCAAATGGGTCAACTTGCGAGTGAAGTGGCGATTTTGAAGAAAGCAAAAGGCCAGCTACCAAGTGATACGGTGACAAATCCCAAGAACATGAAAGGCGTTAATATCAATGTGGTAAGCACCGTTCCTAGTACCGAATTTAATGAAAAATGTCTAACCTCTTCGTGTCAAATAAATGCAGGTTTGAAAAAGGATGCCGAAGTTAAAATGGACAGAGAGCATGGAGCACCAATTGTGCTTATCCGTGTGGGAAAATTAAAAATCCCTCACGCATTGTTGGACTATGGGGCAAGCATGAGTGTGTTACCAGGCGATTTATATGACATGTACGTTTTCGGTCCCCTTGAAGATGTGGACACCATGGTGAGCTTGGCGGATGAGAGTTGGAGGCGTCCACGAGGAATAATTAAGAATGTTATGATTCAGTTGGGAGAATTCGAATACCCAGTGGATTTTCTGGTTTTAGATTATGCTACTACCACGATGGCGTCACAACAAAAGGTGATTTTGGGTCGATCGTTTCTCTATACGGCAAATGCTCAAATTCATTGTAGAGAAGGAATTATTAACATGACCGAAAAGAACCGTAAGTTGTCATTTAATGTTCAGACGAAGATGATTAGTTACGAGTTTGTTAAGGTGGATGATAGCGGGTTTAGTGAAAAGGTGTTCCAAAGAATGAGAAGAAATCACCCACCGGATCGTGAAGAAAAGCATATGGGTTCAAGCAAGAGCGTATTTGATTACCCACTGAGTCAAAACAAGATGAATGCATTTTGCTCAATGGCACAAGGAAGTGATGGAGATGGCAGGAACCGATTCTTTGAGCCACCTTAAATGAGGGTGGCACGGTCTGGCTGAAGACTCGAAACTTAGCGCTGCTCGGGAGGCAGCCCGGGGTTTTATATTGATCTTGCTATTTTTATCTTTCTATGTTTCAGGGCCATGGCAACACTCAACTGTGGGGAAGATATGCGGAGATTGGTGTGAAGGTAGTGATAGGAAGTCGGATTTTTCTACAACATTTGTTGTATCAAACTTCACCAGGTCGATGTACTCTTTCCTTAGTCTTGTTGTGTTCTTTAGCTTTGAAATATTGGTAGTTAGTTGTTTGCTTTTGTTTATGGTTGGGAGGTAGGGTGGTGTTTTGATGTTGATGTGTTTGTTGGGTTGTGAAAGTTGGTGGTGTTTTTAGAAATAAAATAAAATAAAAAAAAGAGAGATTTGGGGGTTCGAGATGTAAAGCAAATGTTGGTGTTTTTGTTGAAAGTGATCTTTCCCTCAAAACCATACATTGGGACAATGTATCCCAAGTGTGGGGATGGGGGAAATTTTTGAGAAGTTAAAAATTTTTGTGAAACCAAGTAAAAATGTCAAAATTTGAAAACTTGATATTGTTCCATTTGACACACCGACACCCATTCCTAGTCTTTTCTTGGTGAGAACTTGAGCCACACATGTTTGTTATTGATATTTCATTGTTTGAGTGGCTGTGTATATCGTGTGTTAATAGAACTTGTGTGTGAATACTTGTTAAATCCTAGAGTTAGCATGCTTTTGGAAATGATAGGGGACTTTTAGGAAGCCTCGTCTAGATGTGTGAGAGTGCGGGATTGGTGGGTTGGACCTCATACTTTACATATATGAGCTTGGTATTGTGAGGGGTGGGGGTTTGGTCCTTAGAAAGCCACGTTGAGCCTTAAACCATTCAGTTGTGACCCAAACCTACTTCTTACAAAACTTTACCTATTGAGACGACCCGGTTTAGGAATTTAGTTTGTGATTGTTGATATTCTTGTATATATTGTTGAGTTCTATATTAAAAAAAAGAAAGAAAAAAATATGAGAAAAGTGCAAAAAGAAAGAGTTAGTTGCGATAGTAGTTGAAAATGTTGATGAAGTTGTGTATATAGTTGATGTTTGCTTTGTTTAGTAGTAGAAATAAAAACCGGGTCAAATCAATTAGCTCCTTCATGTGTATTCCACCATTCCCTACCTTTGCATTTAGCCCCGTTACAATCCGTAAGTCCCTTTGATTCATAAGCATGCTAGATATTTGTTAGGAGGAAACTTGATTCTTATACAAGCTTATTGTCGCACACACACACACACGTATTGAGTGATTTAGCATAACATGCTAATTTATCTTGTCACCGAGAGTTCTAGTGAGGGGTGTGCCTTGTGGAATGATTGAAAGTTAGTAAAAGGATGGCACTTTAGCTTGGTTTACATGATTAATTGCTTAAGGGTTGAAAATAGTTCATTTTGATTGATGTCGTTTGGTCGGTCAAAAAAAAATATTTATAAAAAGTTCCTAAATACCTTAACTAGTTTGGGTAAGTAGGGTGTCGGTCCACGAGGAGTATGTGGTCAGAATTGGTATTCTATCTAAATTAACTAAATAAAATAATTAATTGATTGGTTTGGTTGTTTTTTTTTAGAAAATAAAATCTAAACTAATGTGATTTAGAAAACAATAGTGGTAAAGGTAACCTCCTCCAAACTTCAGGTTCTAGGTTTACAAAATCTCAGTTTAATTCAATAATTGACACCACATAGACATAGTGTGGAAAAGCTGATTAGTTTGATTGGTTACTGAAAACGGGTCTTTGTCATCAGATCTCTTATAAGTCAATTAACCCTATTCACTAGCGTGAATCAACCTACTCTATGTCACCCAATCCGCTACAAGGTTTTGTCATCAACCGAACAAATTGTAAAGTAAGGACTCAAAAACACAAGCAAATAGTTCAAACAAAATCAACACATCAAATTACTTATAAAGGTTTTTCAATCCAAAAGTAATTCCAAACATGAATAAAACTAGAAAGAAATAAAACCTAACTGAACCATCTGTCTGGAGGAAGCCACGTATGATTTAGCCGCTCATGGCTTGAACAAACATCATCACAAGAGTATTATTGTTCATCCAAATCAAAGCAACAAAAACTAGATGAAAAGATAAGTGTTCTTCACCCCCTAAAAAGTCTCCAAGAAGCTCTCCAAATTTGTTGGTAATTGATGTGTAACCGATTTCCCATCATAAGACACCATAAAACCCCATGAAATGAGCATTAAATGGAAGGAGTTACAAGAAGGCATCAGTCGGCGCCGTAAGCTACGCCAGTCGCCGTAGCTTACGGCAGTCAACAAGGTCCAACAAATCAGCATGGTGCCGTAAGCTACGGCACTGACCGTAGCTTACGGCGATCAGAACTCCCTTACGCCCCTTCTCTTCTGTCTTACGGCAGTGCAAGTGTCTCATGTGGGGGAGCCGTAACCTACGGCAGGAGCCGTAGGCTACGGTGCTGAATATCATTTTTTTCTTTGTTTCTTCATTAATTCTTGATTCCTTCACTTCTTAACTTCCCGAACATTCAGCATTCATCTAGACTTCACAAATCCTGCATCTTGAACACTTTAACACCTGCACATCAAATCATCTAGTGGTTACCAAGTTCAAGCAATTAACCGAATAAAGTAAGGATTATGCATATATTTAGACCTTTTAAGGGTTGTCCTACGGACCACCCGTCACATCCCCACACTTACCCGTTGCTTGTCCCAAGCAACTCATTCACAAATCATTTCAAAAACAAGTGATCAACACAAACCAAGCATACACATGTTGTCCTTTTACTAACCCGTTCTTAACACCCAAAACAATACACCCCTCTCTAAATCTCTCCTCTCGGCTACAAGTAAGCACTAGCAAAGATACGCTAGACACACAAAAGGCAAACGGGTGATTGCACAAATATATGTTTGTACCTAAATCGGTCCTCCTCCTAACAAGTGCCAAACATGAATGCAAATCAAAGGGACCTTACGGTTGTAACATGGCTAGGCATATGGTAGGAAATGGAATATATATGTGGTAGCGAAGGACTTACCCTGTCTTTTATTACATAATGAAACAAACAAACAAACAAACAAACTTAAACTTATATACAAGACAACTCAACATTCTTTTTTTTTTTTTTTTTTTTGCTTTTTCCATTCTTTTTTTTTTCATCACTCTTTTTTTTAACAACATTCAACATAACATCGAACGCATCTACACACTACTAAAATAACTACTAACACTATAAGACCGAGTCAAGTCGGGTAAGTTTTTAGGAAACTAGCTAAGGGGTAAAAAACGATAGGCTTTAGGCACAAAATTGGGCAACTAAATGTCCAAACCCCCGCCCCTCTCGCAATCATGCTCATATATATAATTAATGAGGTCCAAACAAAATTGGGCAACTAAATGTCCAAACCCCCGCCCCTCTCGCAATCATGCTCATATATATAATTAATGAGGTCCAACCCCCCAAATCCCACACTCGCACTCAACAAGACGAAGCTACCTAATTGCCCTTATCCTTTCTACATTCACATTTAACTTAAGGACTCAAACTGTATTAAGGCACAAGTTCTAATGCACCCCCACCCGTTGCCACTCTCATCAAAAATAAGCATTATTTATGTACAAGTGTGGCTTCAACTCTCACCAAGAACAAAAGGGTATTAAGGGTTGCCGGTGCATCATTTGGGGTTAATCCAAGGTGTTCAAATTCTCATAATGTTTTGCTTGATTTAATTTTTTTTTTTAAAAACCTCAAAATTTCTCCCCATTTGGTGCTGATGATAGTGATGATACGATGAGGAAGGCGTGCAAGCATCCCACTCAACCACCATGAGTGCCAGGTTAGGTCTGGCTGAAGACGTTAAACTTAGCGCTCTCGGGAGGCAGCCCGAGGATGTAGAGTATTGTATTTGTGTTTTGTTTTGTTTTGTTTTGCTTTGTTTGGTTTTGTTTTGGTGTTGTGTTTGTGTTTTGGCAGGTTATTACGTTTCAACCCTCGCGGATGCAATGATTCAAGTGTGGGGATGTTTGGCAACATCCCCGCTAAGATATCGGCGAATCCAAGAGATGTTTATGAACCGGTCCGATTACCGCAGCTGCATCACTACCAACACTGTTGATTTACTAATCAGGTTGTGTCTTGTTCTCATTTTGTGCACCTTTGTATATATTCATGTTTAAGTTTTTGGTTGGGCGGTTGGGTGGTGTTTTGATGTGTTTAGTTTATGGGTGTGAAAGTTGGTGGTGTCATGTTTTCAAAGAAGAAAAAAAATATAAAAAAAATATAAAATGAAAATACCAAAAAAAAAAACAAGAAATTTGTGGTTTGAGTGTGGAGCCTTTTGGTTGGTGTTGAAAAGGTTTAGCAATCAAGTTTCCTTAAAACCATACATTGGGGTCAATGTATCCCTATTCACTAGCGTGAATCAACCTACTCTATGTCACCCAATCCGCTACAAGGTTTTGTCATCAACCGAACAAATTGTAAAGTAAGGACTCAAAAACACAAGCAAATAGTTCAAACAAAATCAACACATCAAATTACTTATAAAGGTTTGTCAATCCAAAAGTAATTCCAAACATGAATAAAACTGGAAAGAAATAAAACCTAACTGAACCATCTGTCTGGAGGAAGCCACGTATGATTTAGCCGCTCATCGCTTGAACAAACATCATCACCAGAGTATTATTGTTCATCCAAATCAAAGCAACAAAAACTAGATGAAAAGATAAGTGTTCTTCACCCCCCAAAAAGTCTCCAAGAAGCTCTCCAAATTTGTTGGTAATTGATGTGTAACCGATTTCCCATCATAAGACACCATAAAACCCCATGAAATGAGCATTAAATGGAAGGAGTTACAAGAAGGCATCAGTCGGCGCCGTAAGCTACGCCAGTCGCCGTAGCTTACGGCAGTCAACAAGGTCCAACAAATCAGCATGGTGCCGTAAGCTACGGCACTGACCGTAGCTTACGGCGATCAGAACTCCCTTACGCCCCTTCTCTTCTGTCTTACGGCAGTGCAAGTGTCTCATGTGGGGGAGCCGTAACCTACGGCAGGAGCCGTAGGCTACGGTGCTGAATATCATTTTTTTCTTTGTTTCTTCATTAATTCTTGATTCCTTCACTTCTTAACTTCCCGAAAATTCAGCATTCATCTAGACTTCACAAATCCTGCATCTTGAACACTTTAACACCTGCACATCAAATCATCTAGTGGTTACCAAGTTCAAGCAATTAACCGAATAAAGTAAGGATTATGCATATATTTAGACCTTTTAAGGGTTGTCCTACGGACCACCCGTCACATCCCCACACTTACCCGTTGCTTGTCCCAAGCAACTCATTCACAAATCATTTCAAAAACAAGTGATCAACACAAACCAAGCATACACATGTTGTCCTTTTACTAACCCGTTCTTAACACCCAAAACAATACACCCCTCTCTAAATCTCTCCTCTCGGCTACAAGTAAGCACTAGCAAAGATACGCTAGACACACAAAAGGCAAACGGGTGATTGCACAAATATATGTTTGTACCTAAATCGGTCCTCCTCCTAACAAGTGCCAAACATGAATGCAAATCAAAGGGACCTTACGGTTGTAACATGGCTAGGCATATGGTAGGAAATGGAATATATATGTGGTAGCGAAGGACTTACCCTGTCTTTTATTACATAATGAAACAAACAAACAAACAAACAAACTTAAACTTATATACAAGACAACTCAACATTCTTTTTTTTTTTTTTTTTTGCTTTTTCCATTCTTTTTTTTTCATCACTCTTTTTTTAACAACATTCAACATAACATCAAACGTATCTACACACTACTAAAATAACTACTAACACTATAAGACCGAGTCAAGTCGGGCAAGTTTTTAGGAAACTAGCTAAGGGGTAAAAAACGATAGGCTTTAGGCACAAAATTGGGCAACTAAATGTCCAAACCCCCGCCCCTCTCGCAATCATGCTCATATATATAATTAATGAGGTCCAACCCCCCAAATCCCACACTCGCACTCAACAAGACGAAGCTACCTAATTGCCCTTATCCTTTCTACATTCACATTTAACTTAAGGACTCAAACTGTATTAAGGCACAAGTTCTAATGCACCCCCACCCGTTGCCACTCTCATCAAAAATAAGCATTATTTATGTACAAGTGTGGCTTCAACTCTCACCAAGAACAAAAGGGTATTAAGGGTTGCCGGTGCATCATTTGGGGTTAATCCAAGGTGTTCAAATTCTCATAATGTTTTGCTTGATTTAATTTTTTTTTTAAAACCTCAAAATTTCTCCCCATTTGGTGCTGATGATAGTGATGATACGATGAGGAAGGCGTGCAAGCATCCCACTCAACCACCATGAGTGCCAGGTTAGGTCTGGCTGAAGACGTTAAACTTAGCGCTCTCGGGAGGCAGCCCGAGGATGTAGAGTATTGTATTTGTGTTTTGTTTTGTTTTGTTTTGTTTTGCTTTGTTTGGTTTTGTTTTGGTGTTGTGTTTGTGTTTTGGCAGGTTATTACGTTTCAACCCTCGCGGATGCAATGATTCAAGTGTGGGGATGTTTGGCAACATCCCCGTTAAGATATCGGCGAATCCAAGAGATGTTTATGAACCGGTCCGATTACCGCAGCTGCATCACTACCAACACTGTTGATTTACTAATCAGGTTGTGTCTTGTTCTCATTTTGTGCACCTTTGTATATATTCATGTTTAAGTTTTTGGTTGGGCGGTTGGGTGGTGTTTTGATGTGTTTAGTTTATGGGTGTGAAAGTTGGTGGTGTCATGTTTTCAAAGAAGAAAAAAAATATAAAAAAATATAAAATGAAAATACCAAAAAAAAAAAAGAAATTTGTGGTTTGAGTGTGGAGCCTTTTGGTTGGTGTTGAAAAGGTTTAGCAATCAAGTTTCCTTAAAACCATACATTGGGGTCAATGTATCCCTATTCACTAGCGTGAATCAACCTACTCTATGTCACCCAATCCGCTACAAGGTTTTGTCATCAACCGAACAAATTGTAAAGTAAGGACTCAAAAACACAAGCAAATAGTTCAAACAAAATCAACACATCAAATTACTTATAAAGGTTTGTCAATCCAAAAGTAATTCCAAACATGAATAAAACTGGAAAGAAATAAAACCTAACTGAACCATCTGTCTGGAGGAAGCCACGTATGATTTAGCCGCTCATCGCTTGAACAAACATCATCACCAGAGTATTATTGTTCATCCAAATCAAAGCAACAAAAACTAGATGAAAAGATAAGTGTTCTTCACCCCCCAAAAAGTCTCCAAGAAGCTCTCCAAATTTGTTGGTAATTGATGTGTAACCGATTTCCCATCATAAGACACCATAAAACCCCATGAAATGAGCATTAAATGGAAGGAGTTACAAGAAGGCATCAGTCGGCGCCGTAAGCTACGCCAGTCGCCGTAGCTTACGGCAGTCAACAAGGTCCAACAAATTAGCATGGTGCCGTAAGCTACGGCGCCAAAATTTGACGTGATGTCGTGGTCACAATCAAATTTAATCCCAAGAACAACTATATAGATGATGGCAAGTGGGTATCGAACACAGGGAGTTTGTGGAATATGTGTTATTTGTACGATTATATCTAACTTGACTAAATTAATCTAATTGTAAGAAAAGTAAAATTCAAAAGTTTATGTGAGTGAATTGGTTTTAAACTAAATTAAACTAAGTAAATTGCAAGAGAAAAGTTTGGGTGCAAGCAAATTAGAGACAAATGACCATCCTAGATTTCCGGTTTGTTTCAACATTCATATTATCATTCCACTAGAAAGAACTACATAGACATAGCTCATGTGTGATTACTTGCAGTGATGAAAGGGAACTAAGTACTCAGATTCCTAGAATGTGAGGTTGTTACCCGATGATCAATCAACCCTTACCCAATCCTAATTCTACCCATGATATCTCGATTTCCAATGGCACCAAGAACGTATGGTTTCAAACTAAATTAACACAAGAGTTAACAAGCTACTAACAAACAATCACACACCATAACAAACCAACCATAAAGATAAGGATTGTTATTCTAGAAATTAGGAAATCAAATACAAAATGTCTCAAGCAAACCTTCAATCTAGGACGATCATAAAGTATTTAGCCACACATGGCTTGAATCAACATCATAACAACGATATTATTGTTCATACGGATCAAAGATGATAAAGCTAGTGATTCCAAGATGTTATTCACATCAAAAAGTCTCCAAGAAGTGCCCAAACTCGTTCACAATCAGATGATAACCAAAAACCAATGACAAGACATCATAAATCCCCTTGAAATGGCCATTTAATATGTAAGTTACAAAACAAGATCAGTTGGCGCCGTAAGCTATGCCAGCCGCCGTAGCTTACGGCGGTCAGCATAATCCAGGAAGTCAACACAGTGCCGTAAGCTACGCCAGGTGCCGTAGCTTACGGCGATCATCATTCTCTTACGGCACTCTTCTTCTGTCTTACTGTGGTGTCATTTTGAGGATGTTGGAACCGTAACCTACGGCAGAAGCCGTAGGTTACGGTGCTGAGTGTTGACTTTTCTTTATTTCTTCATCAATTGATTAACCTCTTCGCATCCTGCTTTCGCCAACTTCCGACATCCATCTATGCTTCTTAAAACTTACATTTTAAGCACTCTAACACCTGCAAATCCGAACATAGAGTGGTTACCAAGTTCAAGCAATTAACTGAATAAAGCATGGAATGTGCGTACATTTAGACCTTTTAAGGGTTGTCCTACGGACCACCCGTCAAAACTTTGAAGAAAGACTACATTGAAAGCATTATGGCTCACAAGAAGTACAAAGGAGAGAGATATAGAGTGGACTGTTCCTGAGCTTGAAAATGAAGCAACAAGAATTCAAGACATGATAAACAGGAAAGTCACTCACACTCCTCCTGATTGGGCAAAGTTCAGAAAGAATGTACCTGACAAACAGGTAGAACTGAGGAGAATGAAAGAAGAACTGGTTGCTGCTGAATTTGGAAACAAAAGACAAGTTGCTAGATGGAAAGAAGATGTGGTCAGGACAACCTACAAAAGGTTGGAGGAATTAAGAAAGAAAGACCCAAAGGTTCCTCAAAAGCCTGACTATCCTGAAGCAGAGGTTTCAAAAAGACCAACAAAGCTGCAAATCAGGAGAGCCACTGCTCCTGCTGGTACTGCCTTCTACAAAAGAAGAAAACAAAGCCAGTTAGGATTTGAAACAGTTCAAGAGATTCTTACTGGAAATGCCATTGTGAAAGAAGGCTTGTTGATAAAGTTAAAAGAAGAATCTGAACTGGAGAACTCTGCTAAAGCTGCTCAGCCAGTGATGAACAGGCCAGCCTCACCAAATACTTCTGCAAATAAACATCTCCCAAGAAACCCACCAGGCTCAAAAATACAAAAGTGGGAAACTGACAAACAGACATGCGTATTGACCTTGCTCAGGTCTGGTGGAGAAGTGGAGAAAATATCAAGGGAACAAGCTCTTGGCCTGAGTCTTGAAGATTTGCAGGATCTCCTTGATCTTCCACTTAGCAGGGATGATGAAGACACAGATGCCCTTAACTTTGAACTACAGTTTAAAGGTCAAATAAGGGAACTGTTGATGAGGCAATAAATGTCCACAATAATGAAGAGTTTTGGCATTATCTGTTCCAGGGGGAGATTGTTGGGATTGAACCCTATCAGAGGAACAGATAATTAAAGCCAAAACTGGATCAGAGTAGTGGATCCTAAATAAGCAGATGTTTTCATACAAATCTCTCCCCTTGAAAGTGATTTCAACAACTGCTGACCTCCTATCTGCTGATCTTGCTAAATGCTGACCTACAACTACTGCTCAAGTAAAGACCTGATGAAAGACTAAAGCCCTGCTGATTCAATCTACTGCCTTGAGTCAAGCTCTGCTGATCCGGACAAGTACTGCTGGGTTCACAGCAGTAGAAGGTTGCAGCAGCTGATCAATAGTCTGTTTTGTAATATAATGTAGTAGCAGTAGTTAACACAGCAGTGTTTGTATAGATCAGAGGTTAGAGTTTGTTAGGAGGTTAGATGTCACTTTCATGGTGACGTCAGCTAAGATGCTCAGTAGTTTGCAAGTGCCTATAAATAGTTCAGTACTTTGTACTGTTCTATTAGCTCTTTTGCACAATCGTCTTCTTTGCACGAACAAACAACTGAGCTCTGGCTGAGGGGGAGTTTGCATTCATTCAGCAATCATTGTAATCATTGTTGAAATAAATTTAATCTTTTGGTTCATTGTGTAAAGATGTTTGATCAAAGTATTACTCTCGTTTGATTGTATGCAAAGTTTGTTTTCACGATAATTCCGCTGCACACTCATTCACTTTCACTTTAATTACAAACACAAAATACAATCAAAATCAAACTCAGATCCAACAAGAAGCCTAATGTAAAGGTCCAAAAGCGGGATGCAGGTGCAAGTGCTTCTGGCTCTAATGACTCCAAAGGAAAGATCCACTGCAAGTTCTGCCGTAAGGTGGGACATAAGCAGAAAGACTGCTCGGACTTTAAGGAGTGGCTAGCCAAGAAAGGGATTCCATACAATCCGGAAGCTGGAAAGAAACCAAAGAACGCTTAAGTTGGGAAATGGAAAGCCGCTAGTAGTCGAGGTCGTGGGAACATTAGATTTAGTTATGAAAACTGGTTTAACTATTAGACTTTATGATACCTTATATATTCCTGAGATTACTCGGAATCTTGTATAAGGACCAAAGTTAGATGTAGACGGTTTTCTTGTTTCTCATGGTCATGGCAAACTTACTATCAGTTTTAATTCTCAAATATTTGGTTATGGCTTCTTGGATGGTGGTCTCTATCGATTAGAATTAGATGATAATTTTTCCAAGTCTTTGTTATCATATAATATTAATGAGAACTTAACAAAGAGAAAACCCAAACGAGACTTAGAAACTCTATCTATGTTGTGGCATCAACGTTTAGGCCACATTTCACGAGAACGCTTAACTCGACTCGTGAAGGATGAGGTTTTACCACCTCTCGATTTCAATGATTTTGGAACATGTGTCAAATGCCTTAAAGGTAAAATGACATCAGCGAATAAGAAAGGTGCAACTAGGAGCTCTAATTTATTAGAACTCATTCATAATGGTATTAGTGGCCCTTATAACATCGCTGGCATAACTGGACACACTTCATTTATCACGTTTATTGATGATTATTCACGTTATATGCACTTGTATCTCATTAAAGAAAAATCTGAATCTCTCACAACTTTTAAAGAATATAAAGCTGAAGTTGAAAACAATTAGATCGTCAAATAAAAGTTGTTAGATCAGATAGAGAGGCGAATATTATGGTCGACAAACTGACGTGGGTCAGGCTCCTGGTCCATTTTATGAGTTTTGTAAGAGCCAGGGGATCGTGAACCAATATACTATGCTCGGTACTCCTCGGCAGAACGGTGTTGCTGAGAGAAGAAATAGAACCCTAATGGACATGGTACGCAGAATGTTAGCCAACTCAGGTTTGCCCTTATTCCTCTGGACCAAGGCCTTAAAAGCGGCTGTTCATATACTCAATAGAGTTCCTTCGAAGTCTGTCCCTAAAACTCCTTATGAACTTTGGACAGGAAGGAAACCAAGTCTTAGATATATGAAAGTATGGGGTTGCCTTGCCGAAGCTAAACTTTATAACCCTTTCTTAAAGAAACTGAATATGAAAACAACAAGTTGTTTCTTTATTGGATATCCAAATCACTCAAAGGGTTATAGATTCTATTGTCCCTCCCATGTTACTCGTATTGTAGAAACCAAGCGTGCCGCGTTTCTTGAGGACTTTAAGGTCAGTGGGAGCAGTGAAAATCCTTACAATAATTTACAAGAAGTACAAGACGTGGGGGGAGACACTCGTCCATTTCATTACCTCCTATTACTACTCCTCTTGTACTCGATGCTGACCTGCATGTCACTGCACCACCTCCAACTCATTCAGAATTAAATGTTGCTCCGCATGTACCTGAGAATGAAGGACCCTCAAATGTCAAAGTTGAGAATCAACCTAGATGGTCATCTAGGGCGAGAAGGTGTAATACCCGTTCTTATAAATTAAGGTTTTACGTATCATTTACGAAAACAATCATGTAATTAAGATTATATATGCATTGGAAATTACGGGTTTGTTAAAACTTTTTACAATTTAAAAGTATACAACATATCATGTGTACGTTCGTCGTTTAACATAATAACGATACATAGTGCGGAAGCTTATTTCGTAATCGTGTTTGGTTCTTGCTCGACGCTTGATCTTCATCCGTGCACTCTTGGCATTCACCTATGATCAAAACGAACTTAAAAGTTAGTTTTGATAATCAAATATTAAGTTCAAACAAGTACAGGGGTTAAAAATGACAAAATTTAACAATTTTCGGAGTTAGGGGGCGTCGCGTGACGCCAAGGGGCGTCGCGTCACGCTAGGCCCCCTTTTTCGCAGACCTTTGTCTCAGCTGTTGCTATACATTCCCAGCTCAAACCGTTTTCACGGAAACGGCCATAACTTCTTCGTTATTGATCCGTTTTACGCGATTCTTTTTCCTACGCGTCGGTAATTTAATTCTCCATCATATGGAGTTAAAATCCAACATCCTACATAATAAATTTTGAGACTTCTAAGCCTTCGACTCGTTCCCTTTTTACCAAATTTTAACCCGTTTATGCATTTTATCAAACAAACATATTTATTTGATTCTTATATCTCATACACTTCTTCAAATTAATGTTACCTTCTATATTAGGTTCTAATCATAGGTTTATTACACAATTTAAACCCGTTTTCGCTCGTATGCTTATTTTGACCCGTTAAGGGTATTTTAAGCACTTTAAAGCTTGAAATCGCTTTCATTCCCTTCTAGTATTGTATTTCTACATTTCATATCTAGTAACCTCCCACTACACTATATGTGTATTGATTTTAATGTGGATATCTATATGTTCCGAGTTTTACCCCTCGGATTACCATTTTACGGCAAAGGCTCATATAAAGCCCTTCGACCCAAGAACTTACGTTTTTCACTATCTAACTTATCCTAAGCATTTATATAATCATAAAACTTATTTCCGAACCACCTTTTAGGGTCGTTCGTCCGAATTGACTTACAAGAGCAATTTGGTCAATTTTCATTCTTCTTTAACTACAAGGGTCCTTTAAATACTTAATTAACCCAAAATCCGACCCTTTTAAATATAATCTTATTTGTAAACCCATGTGCTTCTAAAACACCATGAACATAATTCAATTTATTCGGTTTACCTTAAAAATAACCGAATATCTACACTTTAACATTGTCTAACTCTATAGAACTCCAAATTCTACATGATGAGTTGTGCTATTATACATACCTGGCTCGGATCAATATATTGACCCGTTTCGATACCTTGACTTAGTAGCCGCTAAGCAATAGCGATGTGCGTATCCGTTTGATATTGATTCCTATAAACATGTAACTCGACAAACCATTAGTCGATATTGTCAAAGGGTGATAATTTCACCTTTTGACCCGTTTATTTACCTAGTGATCTTCGTCACTTCCATTAAATGTCAATTTCATGTATTATGCTAATTTGAAGTCTAATAACGAAAATACGAAATCAAGCATAATGTAACGGAACCGTAGTTACGTACCTTCAAAGTGCGCCCTTCACACGTAAGTCACCACCGGCTTGTCCACTCGACGCTCCGATATCTTTTCCTATAGAGTTCAATCATGATATGATTAGAACCCCTTTTTTAATTATATATTACATAATCCGCCCAATCATCACAATACGCGTTTTTAACTAAACATTTCAGTTTCGAGCCTTCTTTGAGGCATTTCTACAAACACTTATAGGGCAGAATTTTATATCATTTATATTATAGTTCATGGCTTGCCGCTTAGCCTAGGTTAACACAAATCGAGCTATCACATATACAATTTAAACACCATATTTTTCATAAATCAGTTTCTATGAATCAATTTACACTAGAATAACCTTCTAAACCCTAGTGCTCATTATTTTCTCACAAAACCCATGAACCACCTTTAATGTGTTCATGAAATTTCCTGAAATTAGACATGATTTCACATGTTGTTGTCTAGGTTTTACCCCTAGACACTATATCATCCCTATTCTATCAAATTAACAAACATGCATCATCAAATTTCAGATTTCCCAAATTCATGAGAATTTCAAGTAGAGGATTTTTATGAATTTTCACATACCTTATGATCTCCTTTCAATGGGGATCACGAATATATGCTCGATTTTCATTTTGGACTCGATTTGATCCTTCAATTGGGGGTTTTTGATGTGAACTAGGGTTTTGGGGAGCTTGAGGTCGCCCCCCTGCCTTCTGATCGAACCCAACAACACAAACAAGTGTTGTGTTTTAATTTTTTTTTTTTTTGTTTTATTATTGCTAGTTTTCACTTACACAACTTTAGTTCCTCAAGTTTCATTTTTCTTTTGTTTAAACATTTTAACTACTCATAAGTTGTCATTTAACTAGGTTAATGCCAATCCTAGTTAGTTTATTTTACCAATTTTATTTGTAACTAAATACAAATTTAAAAATGTGTATTTTCGGGATGTTACACCCTTCTTATTTTAAATCCACATTCCCTCTTATTAACTAAACCAAACATTTCTAGTTAACTTAGCGGGTTTCGGGGATATTTACGACTAAGTTTATTTTAGGTCCCGTTAACTCAGACCTTTTGTAAACTTTATTTATCCATAGACCTTTATTTATCTTTTTATTAAATATTAGGTTTACTTACTTAAAATTCCTAATATTCACCGAGTAAATTTTACTACTAATGGTACTTTACCCGTCTTTTAGTATTAACGGGGTTTGATTACCAAACCCGTTTTCGGGGTGTTACAAGTCTACCCCCCTTAAAGAGGTTTCGTCCTCGAAACCTTTTCTTTCGTAATTTATCTAGTTTAACTCCATGCATATGCTCTCGATAATCAATTGAGCATTGCTCATATTTTAATCGATTATTAATATCACCAGAAAAAATTATGGTAATACCTTTTTAGTTACAAAACATCTACGTGCCTCAATCGGCATAAAGCAACTTGAAATAACGTAATTTCGTTATTTCTACTAGTTCAATTAACTTAGCAATATCCATATTATCGAACCCTTTGTGAATCCGTTACCTTGACCCGTTTAAAGGTCTTTGGTGAAATCTTTCACTTTTAGCAACAAATTCTTTTATTTTCAAATTTATTTAATCGGTTTAGTTATACCGAATCCACCGCTTACAAGCAAACCAAATTTATTTAAATGACCTTAACCGGTCTCACTAACTAGACTTATTGGTCCAGTTACTTTCTACCCTTATTATTTGCTATGGTTTACCTTATAAGGTAACCATTTAAAAACTCGTTATCTTTTAGTTAAAAGTTCTCATGTATACTGACACGTACGTCTTTCATGTGTAAGGCCTCGCGGGCCGTTACTTACTGCTTATAACCCTTAATCTTTATTGACTGAGTTGTAACTTGACCACTCAGTCTCGTTAGTCTTTTAACAGGTTTATCACGCGCTTGTCTTATATTAACAAGCGTTTTGTATTCGTCATGACATTTTCTTAACTTTGAATAGTTTTGCCGGCTAGCCTAATTTGCCACCGTCACTTCATACCCCATCACACGGGTATACTACTTTGCCATCTCCGGCCTTATGTGTGTCTAAGATTTTCTAAACCATCTCATACTACTTATGTTTGTTAAAACATTGCTTTTGACTAAAAACTAAATTTTTAGTTTACATTTTCTCCTTGTCTTATATCTTTTTCTCATGTCTAGGAATTTCCGTTTTAAGTTTTATTCCTGACCGTTATTATTTTACACGGAGAATTGTAACCAGTTTCCCTTGCATTACAATATTGACCCGTAGGTTTCTTTACTTAGCCTCATGGGCTATTTCTTTATATGTTTCACCTTTTAAGGTGAGACCCAACAGTTCGTCTCTTTCTATTTATGACCCAACGGTCTCCTTGGTCTCGTAGACCTTATCACTACATTTTATCCCGTAGGTTATGATGATCCCATAGATCGTCTTTTATTCACGTCTACATTCATATGTCTATTTATACATATATAGCTTTAAAGCATCCTTTGTTATGTTTGGAATCATTTAATTTTGCTTTTGAACTTTGGTTGACCTTGACCGTAGTCTAAGGTTTCATTTGTTTATTTTCGGGCTATCTTTCTGACTTTATGACTTCTAACGTCATTTACACGTCGGTTTGTCTTACGCTTACCGTTACCCGGTTTATACTTATACTCCTCTACAACCCATTACCCGGGTCCTTCTATCTTATTGTTTTTAGCCTTCCGATTTCACCGGTTTGCGTTTTCCTATTACATTAAGCGTCATTCCTCAATTGACTCGTTTAACTCATTTTGAGTGAATTTTCATCACTTATGAATGTCAAACTTCATTCTCTATTTGACCCGTCCAACTTTAAAATAGTTGAGCGTAGTTATTAACATTTCTGTTTGCAAACTCTCATTGTCTTTTAGTCATGACTCATTTTCCGAGTCTTTTACTTTCTGTTTCGCGTTCCCGTCTCTTGGTTTACGCGTTCTTTCCAAATCCTACCGATTCATCGGGTATCTTTACCGTAATCATTCTCAAGTAACCATTTCTATATGGTTTTAGACGTTATTTTAATTTATTTGGTCGTCTTAGCGAGATCCATCGCTTTTATTCAATCAAGTCCTTTATTCTTTATTCAATTCGTTTGACTTGTCCATGTGAATTTCATCACTTGTGACAGTCAAACTTCTATCCTTATACGTTAGCATTCCTATTAGTCGGTCTGTATTTCCATTTACTTTAATCTTTGTCCCTTCTCTCGGGCTCGTTATTCTAACGTAATACGCTCCCGTCATCCGACTTGCGTTTACGTTTACTATCAAACATCTTACTTGTTTGATTCATTTGGGTACCTTTTTAATTCGTCCCATTCACCCCATCCCTACTACATCGAATGTAAGTATGTCTATCATAAAAAGTTCATGACATCATGTGTTCACTACTTACTTGGCCAGAGTAAGCGATCAACACATGACACACATGACCTTTTCATAATTTCCGCACTACACCCCATGTAAGTGACGCCTCTAATCTTTCTATATTCTTGACTTTCATTGGCAACCATTTATTTAGTTACCATTTAACAATTATTTGATTTACATGTTTCATTCATGAGCATATACAATGTTTTTCCTTTTTATCAAACTAATATATATAATCACATTTGTTAATGTGATTGCTACTTTTCTCAATAGCATTAAATTGAGAGTTTTCCACTTGGATAATTACCCTAATCCAAGTTTCCATATGAACCAATCTTGTTACTCATTTGTTAATCATCATCGTGAATAACACATTTTCCATTAAATTTCTTTTTGGAAATCAGGTTTTCTAAGTTCTATCATATGTGTATGCAACCGTCATTACTTACGTGTTTGTTGCATATTACTACTTGTGCAATTAAATTTAAAAGTGTGCACCTGGTAATGCTTGCCCCGACGGGCGTTTCTTGCCTTTAACTTTGTTCGCGGTCGTTACGCGATTTAGTCCTTGGTAAGCATGCTTCTCTTGTCATACTTCGGACCGTTCTTCTATCATATCCGTAATTTGTTAAGCTCTCGCTATCCTCATATGCGAATGTCCTTCAACTAAAGCATATACAAATGTTAATAATTTCAACATTAAAGGATGCCCGTATTATAATACAAGGCTTTTCTACCATACGCATCAACGCGTGTAGTTTCATTGACTATATCTATTCTATATCGATTTTATTGGTGTAACGTGTATTACACGATAACCATATGTGTTGTTCTCAACACTTTAATCATATTAAACCATTGGTATACATGTACTTACCGGATTTGCGATCAAGCCTCGAACCGAACACCAATCTTTATCA
Source organism: Helianthus annuus (assembly GCF_002127325.2). Classification (NCBI taxonomy): domain Eukaryota; kingdom Viridiplantae; phylum Streptophyta; class Magnoliopsida; order Asterales; family Asteraceae; genus Helianthus; species Helianthus annuus. The sequence continues at coordinate 27,739,989 of NC_035435.2, forward strand.
AGAGCGTAAGGTTTAAGTCCAACCATAGCTTTCCCGCCATACTTGAATCTCTTAAACCAAGGCTCTGATACCAACTTGTAACACCCGTTCTTATAAAATAAGGTTTTACGTATCATTTATGAAAACAATCATGTAATTAAGATTATATATGCGTTGGAAATTACGGGTTTGTTAAAACTTTTTACAATTTAAAAGTATACAACATATCATGTGTACGTTCGTCGTTTAACATAATAACGATACATAGTGCGGAAGCTTATTTCGTAATCGTGTTCGGTTCTTGCTCGACGCTTGATCTTCATCCGTGCACTCTTGGCATTCACCTATGATCAAAACCAACTTAAAAGTTAGTTTTAATAATCAAATATTAAGTTCAAACAAGTACAGGGGTTAAAATGACAAAATTTAACAATTTTCGGAGTTAGGGGGCGTCGCGTCATGCTAGGCCCCCTTTTTCGCAGACCTTTGTCTCAGCTGTTGCTGTACATTCCAAGCTCAAACCGTTTTCACGGAAACGGCCATAACTTCTTTGTTATTGATCCGTTTTACGCGATTCTTTTTCCTACGCGTCCGTAATTTAATTCTCCATCATATGGAGTTAAAATCCAACATCCTACATAATAAATTTTGAGACTTCTAAGCCTTCGACTCGTTCCCTTTTTACCAAATTTTAACCCGTTTATGCATTTTATCAAACAAACATATTTATTTGATTCTTATATCTCATACACTTCTTCAAATTAATGTTACCTACTATATTAGGTTCTAATCATAGGTTTATTACACAATTTAAACCCGTTTTCGCTTGTATGCTTATTTTGACCCGTTAAGGGTATTTTAAGCACTTTAAAGCTTGAAATCGCTTTCATTCCCTTCTAGTATTGTATTTCTACATTTTATATCTAGTAACCTCCCACTACACTATATGTGTATTGAGTTTAATGTGGATATCTATATGTTCCGAGTTTTACCCCTCGGATTACCATTTTACAGCAAAGGCTCATATAAAGCCCTTCGACCCAAGAACTTACGTTTTTCACTATCTAATTTATCCTAAGCATTTATATAATCATAAAACTTATTTCCGAACCACCTTTAAGGGTCGTTCGTCCGAATTGACTTACAAGAGCAATTTGGTCAATTTTCATTCTTCTTTAACTACAAGGGTCCTTTAAATACTTAATTAACCCAAAATCCGACCCTTTTAAATATAATCTTATTTGTAAACCCATGTGCTTCTAAAACACCATGAACATAATTCAATTTGTTCGGTTTACCTTAAAAATAACCGAATATCTACACTTTAACATTGTCTAACTCTATAGAACTCCAAATTCTACATGATGAGTTGTGCTATTATACATACCTGGCTCGGATCAATATATTGACCCATTTCGATACCTTGACTTAGTAGCCGCTAAGCAATAGCGATGTGCGTATCCGTTTGATATTGATTCCTATAAACATGTAACTCGACAAACCATTAGTCGATATTGTTAAAGGGTGATAATTTCACCTTTTGACCCGTTTATTTACCTAGTGATCTTCGTCACTTCCATTAAATGTCAATTTCATGTATTATGCTAATTTGAAGTCTAATAACGAAAATACGAAATCAAGCATAATGTAACGGAACCGTAGTTACGTACCTTCAAAGTGCGCCCTTCACACGTAAGTCACCACCGGCTTGTCCACTCGACGCTCCGGTATCTTTTCCTATAGAGTTCAATCATGATATGATTAGAACCCCTTTTTTAATTATATATTACATAATCCGCCCAATCATCACAATACGCGTTTTTAACTAAACATTTCAGTTTCGAGCCTTCTTTGAGGCATTTCTACAAACACTTATAGGGCAGAATTTTATATCATTTATATTCTAGTTCATGGCTTGCCACTTAGCCTAGGTTAACACAAATCGAGCTATCACATATACAATTTAAACACCATATTTTTCAGAAATCAGTTTCTATGAATCAATTTACACTAGAATAACCTTCTAAACCCTAGTGTTCATTATTTTCTCACAAAACCCATGAACCACCTTCAATGTGTTCATGAAATTTCCTGAAATTAGACATGATTTCACATGTTGTTGTCTAGGTTTTACCCCTAGATGCTATATCATCCCTATTCTATCAAATTAACAAACATGCATCATCAAATTTCAGATTTCCCAAATTCATGAGAATTTCAAGTAGAGGATTTTTATGAATTTTCACATACCTTATGATCTCCTTTCAATGGGGATCACGAATATATGCTCGATTTTCGTTTTGGACTCGATTTGATCCTTCAATTGGGGGTTTTTGATGTGAACTAGGGTTTTGGGGAGCTTGAGGTCGCCCCCCTGCCTTCTGATCGAACCCAACAACACAAACAAGTGTTGTGTTTTAATTTTTTTTTATTATTACTAGTTTTCACTTACACAACTTTAGTCCCTCAAGTTTCATTTTTCTTTTGTTTTAACATTTTAACTACTCATAAGTTGTCATTTAACTAGGTTAATGCCAATCCTAGTTAGTTTATTTTACCAGTTTTATTTGTAACTAAATACAAATTTAAAAATGTGTATTTTCGGGATGTTACACCCTTCTTATTTTAAATCCACATTCCCACTTATTAACTAAACCAAACATTTCTAGTTCACTTAGCGGGTTTCGGGGATATTTACGACTAAGTTTATTTTAGGTCCCGTTAACTCAGACCTTTTGTAAACTTTATTTATCCATAGAACTTTATTTATCTTTTTATTAAATATTAGGTTTACTTACTTAAAATTCCTAATATTCACCGGGTAAATTTTACTACTAATGGTACTTTACCCGTCTTTTAGTATTAACGGGGTTTGATTACCAAACCCGTTTTCGGGGTGTTACAGAAGGCCTACTAATTTTGATGATTATGAAACCTACCTAGCTGAAGCCGTATCAGATGATGGAAATTTTACCGATCCTACCTCTTACAATGAAGCCATTAGTAGTGATTAGTCTTCTGAATGAAACAAAGCTATGATTGACGAGCTTGACTCCATGAAGAAAAATGACGTTTGGGATTTAGTTGAATTACCCGACGGTGTTAAACCCGTAGGATGTAAATGGGTCTTCAAAACAAAACTAAATCCGGATGGAAGCGTTGAACGATATAAAGCAAGATTGGTTGCATAGGGCTACACTCAGAAAGAGGGAATCGATTATCAAGAGACCTTTTCACCTGTCTCTCAAAAAGATTCCTTAAGGATCGTCTTGGCCCTAGTAGCTCATTTTGATTTAGAGTTGCATTAGATGGATGTCAAGACTGCTTTCCTCAATGGAGACTTGTATGAAGACGTGTTCATGAAGCAACCTGAAGGGTTCAAACCTGAAGGTTAAGAACAACTTGTCTGCAAGCTGAAGAAATCCATATACGGTTTGAAGCAAGCATCGCGTCAATGGTACCTTATGTTTGATGAAGTCATGAAGAAGCAAGGTTTTTTGAAGAACCAAGTGGATCAATGCACCTACCTCAAGATGAGTGGGAGCAATTTTTCCATACTTGTCCTTTACGTAGATGATTTTCTATTGGCAAGTAATAGCTTAGATATGTTGCATGAATCGAAGCGCTTACTCTCGCATAAATTTGACATGAAAGATCTCGGAGAGGATTCTTATGTTATTGGCATCAAAATACACCGAGATAGAAGAAATGGAATTTTGGGCTTATCACAAAAGGCTTACATTGATCGTGTCCTTACTCGATATAACATGCAACACAGCTCTCCCTCTGTAGCTCCAGTAGTTAAAGGAGATGTTTTCGGTTCTTTTCAATGTCCGAAAACTGAGGATGAAAAGGCGCAGATGAGAATGATACCTTATGCCTCAGTAGTTGGGAGCCTCATGTATGCTCAAGTCTGCACTCGTCCAGATATCGCTTATGTTACAAGGATGCTAGGCCGTTATCTGTCTAATCCTGGCCTTGATCACTGGAAAGAAGCGAAGAAAGTACTTCGATATCTTCAGGGGACGAAAGACTATAAACTGACTTATAGAAGAAGTGACGTTTTGGAAGTGGTTGGTTATTCTGATTCTCACATTGCTAAATGCAAAGATGACAAGAAATCCACTTCAGGGTATATCTTTTTGTTAGGCGGCGGACCTATTTCATGGAGGAGTCATAAACAACAACTAACTTCAACATCCACCATGATGGCAGAATACATTGCTGTATATAACGCTACCTGTCATGGAATGTTGCTAAAGAATCTGATTACTGGACTCAAAGTTGTTAATTCCATATCTAGACCATTGAAGTTGTACTGTGATAACTCAGCTGCCGTTAACTTCTCGAACAGTAACAGTTCGACCGGAGCTGGATTATATCTTGATACAAAGTATTTGTTCGTACGTGAACGTGTTGAGGAAAATAAGCTTTGTATTGAGTATATAAGTACGAAAAATATGCTTGCGGATCCGATGACTAAAGGTCTCCCACCTAAAGTATTCGAAGAACATGTTTTGAAGATGGGCTTTTGTAAAGACCTTATTTAAATGCATATTGTACTTACTTACGTTTAATGATAAAAATTTCCTCGTTTGATTTGTTTGTCTCTAACTACGTTTCGCTAGCCTAAGGGCTTACTTGTAAATTGATCCTTACTTTGCTTAGGTTTTAAATTTGGGATTGTAGTATAATTAATGGGGGTCCTGAGTTGAATAATTGACTCAAAGACTGTATTTTTCTGCTGCAATTTTGGTTTAAAACTAAAATAAGTATTAACTCCTGATCAGGCTTATCTAATACTCATAATAAATGATCACTCGGCCAAGTGGGAGAATGTTAGAGTAAATTATTTATTTATTTATTAAATAATTTATGGTGCCCTTATGATCATTTATCTAATAACCAGATCAATATTTACCTTAATATCCCTATAAAATTAACTGGGCTTTATTTGATGGACATAAAGGCCCGTACTAGTTAATTAGGGTTTCCCCTTGGGTGAAGCTTATAAATACAGGTTATTGGGAACCCTAAAGACACACCATAAAGTTTACGGTCCCCCTCACTATAATCTGTTATCATCCCTCTCCATCCTAACTGCTCACCCTAAACGGGAACCGATCAAGATGGCTTCTTCTTCATCTCTAATCGCTACTGGATTATCAGGTATGTCAAGATCCCTAAAGTGTTTTTCCATTAGATATTGAAAGAACTGATTAACAGAGACTTCCAACAATAGCTCCAAACAGGAGTCTATCCTGTCGAAACCATGAATGATATCTTTGTGAGGGTCTGTTTTGCCATCAGCTGCCGTAGTCGAAGGAGGGGATGGATATGTTCCATCGATAAATTTGAACAAGTCTAGGCCTTGAAGAAGAGCCTCTACTTGAGTTTTCCACCCAAGGTAGTTTGTTGATGTCAATTTCAGAGATGAAGGAAAATTGACCAAAGTGAGATTGTTTTTGGTGTTAACTTCAATGACTGAAGCATTGTTGCCTTCTGCCATTGTTGATATCGAACAGTATGAGAAGAAGAAGAAGAAGAAGATGTATGAAAAGAAGAAGGTGTTTGAATAGGTGGGAAGCGTGGATCAGATCAATTGCTCTGATACCATAATAGGAATTCAGAGAGTAAAAATGATATTGATTAAATTGATGACAATAATACAATCCTACATACCTTTATATAGGCATATTACAACAAGGAAAGAATAATATACAGGAGTAATCTATGCACCTAAAATAAGTAATTGACAGGAGGATTGAATACATTAATGTAAAATACATTCCTTTTATTTGTTGACTGAGATTTCTGTATCCCATTGATATCGTTGTTCCATATAATTTATTTCTTGGTTTGGCTTGATACTTGAACCGGTATAGGTGGTCCGGTTGATGAACCGTGTATAGACTTAATACCAATAACGACATTGATGATAGGCAAGACGGTGATGATGATGAATCTGAATCAAAAGCTCTTAGACAAACAACTGATGAATCAACAATCCTGTTGTCAATACCTATTGTCAATAGATGAATCTTCCAATACTTAAAATTCCACAACAATATATATTACTACGAATATCTTATATCCCAAAATCCTCAAAAAGAGTCGTGGACTATTCTCACAAACCTAAAGAATTAGGTGATTATGAAGCTGCCAGTCGATCTTGACTACTGCAACAAGGATATCTGGTACAAAGAATCAAAAGAAATTCATCTTGATATGTACTCCAGAACGAAAGCTGACTTGATGCCTGCTATTTGGTTGTCGAATATTGACCGTAACATAGAGCTAGTAGTTGATGAAAGCAAACACGCTAAAAGGATAGCAAAATACTACAACAAACCCCAAATACAAATGACGTTCACGGTCCGGTTTGACCGGTTTTACATCAAATCATAAGCCAAACCGTTAGTAATGATTTTAAATTATTTGAAAATCGAAACCAAACTGAACCGTTACTAACGGTTTGGTTCCAGTTTAGTTTCGCGGTTTAAGCTTTTGTATCTTTACAAAGGTATACATTATGAAATATAAAAACATCGACAAATTGGATTCAGAAGAAGTTGTCCACACATACAGCAAAAGAAACACAAAAATCATACAAAGAACAGTAGTAGATAAATATTTAAACTTCAAAAAAGTACACATATAGACACACATAAATACAATTTTATTAAGAAAAAAAATCAGTTTTTACCTTCAGCAAGTTTAATTTCAGAAAATAATATATCAACAAATCAGTGAGTGGCTGCAGATTTAAGGGTTGAAAAAATTTATTGCCCATGTCTAAGGGTCTGGTCCGGTTATACCCGGTCGTTTCTGTATGCAAATCGTACACCAAACCGTTCATCACAGTTTCAGAATGTTTAGACTGACTGAATAAAATTTTTAAAACAAACCATGAAACCAAAACCAATGACTAGTTTGAACAGTTTTACGGTTTCAGACCGAATCATAAACACCCCTAAATACGAATTAATCTCCATATCATTTTTTTTTTCTTTTTTCTTATACAAAAGCACGTACCCTTTCAGAAAATAAAATAAAGAGTAAATTGCCAAAATCGTCCCCGAGGTTTGGGTATGTTTGCCATTTTTATCCAAAACAATTTTTTTTGTATCATATTGTTCTTCATTTTTTGGATTTTTTGTCATTTTCATCCAAACGTCTGACCTTTTTTTGCCAAAATCGTCCATGAGATTTGGGATTTTTTTTTTTTTGTCATTTTCATCCAAATGTTTGACAGAAAAAAATAAAGCAAATTAGATATTTGGATGGCAAAAAATCCCAAAAGTAAAAGGACATATTGTAAAAAAAAATTTGTTTTAGATGAAAATGACAAAGATACCAGAATCTCATGACGATTTAGACAATTTACTCTCAAATAAAATAAAATACAGCAACTCCACTCCCATATCATTTTTCTCCCCGCCAAATAACACAACCAAATGAGTTACAGAACCTTCGTTAAACGTGACCGGAACTTCTTCCTAAATCTAATCACCACCGCCGTAACCCACCCCCATCTCCGCCAAACCCACGCCCAAATCATCCTCAACGGCTTCAAATCCGACTTATCCACCATCACAAAACTCATTCAAAAACTCTCCGATTTGGGCTCCATCTCATATGCAACCCAAATTTGCTCCAATTTCCCAAACCCAGATCTTTTCCTCTACAATGTCATCATCAGAGCATATTCTCGTAACAATCACCACTCTAATTCACTCTCGATTTACCGCCAGTTGCGCCACAACACTTCACTTGTTCCCGATAGTTTCACTTACGCTTTTGTTATTTCAGCTGCATCGAAACTTAGTTGTCATAATTTGGGTGATAAATTGGGGTTAACTCTTCATGGGCATGCGATTGTCGGTGGGGTTGGGTTGGATTTGTTTGTGGGGTCTGCTGTTGTTGATATGTATTTGAATTTTGGGAACGTGGGGTATGCACATAAGGTGTTTGATGAAATGCCTGAACCAGATACTGTGTTGTGTAACACTATGATATCCGGGTCGGTTAAGAACGGGTGTTTTGACGAGGCGGTTTTAGTTTTCAAAGATATGGTTTTAAGAGGGACGCGGATGGATTCCACTAGTTTTGCGGCGGTTCTTACAGCTGTGGCTGAGTTGCAGGAGTTGAAAGTGGGGATGGCGGTTGAGAGTTTGTCGGTTAAGGTTGGGTTTCATGGTCATGTTCATGTTGTGACGGGGTTTATATCGTTGTATGCGGAGTGTGGGGATATGATAACCGCAAGACAGTTGTTTGAGGAGGTTGAGTTTCCGGATATAATTGCGTACAATGCTATGATTTCGGGGTTTACTTGTAACCGAGAGATGGCGAATGCTGTAGATGTTTTTAAACAAGTGATGGGTTTGCAGCATAGAGTAAATTCAAGTACTATAGTCGGGTTAATACCCGTGTTTTATCCGTTCGGGCATTTGATTCTAACAGGTACAATCCATAGTTTTAGTTTGAAAAGCAACTTAATTTCCAAAACTTCGGTTGCAACTGCGTTAATAACGGTTTACAGTCGTCTTAACGAGATTGATTCCGCAAGAAAGTTATTCGATGAATGCCCAGACAAAAGCTTAGCAACATGGAATGCTATGATCTCTGGATATGCTCAAAATGGACTAACCGACAACGCGATTACACTCTTTCAAGAAATGCAAAAGTTCAAGATCGCCCCGAATCCCACGACAATCACTAGCATTCTTTCGGCATGCGCACAACTCGGTGCGTTAAGTTTAGGAAAACGGGTCCATGATTTAGCAAGCAGAGAGGGTTTTGATTCGAATGTTTATGTCTCGACCGCTTTAATTGATATGTATGCAAAATGTGGAAGCATACAAGAAGCCCGTCAAGTGTTCGACACAATAACAGAAAAGAATCCGGTGACATGGAACGCGATGATATCTGGATATGGTCTCCACGGACTCGCACACGAAGCCCTCAAGATTTTCAACAAAATGGTGGATTTAAAAGTACCCTTAACCGGGGTCACTTTCGTTTCGGTTTTATACGCTTGTAGCCACACGGGATTGGTAACCGAGGGAGAGGAGATTTTCAACAAAATGGTTCAAGATCACGGGTTCAAACCGTTACCAGAGCATTACGCGTGTGTGGTTGACTTATACGGTCGATCCGGAGAATTACAAAAGGCGTTGACTTTTATCAACAATATGCCCGTTGACCCGGGTCCCGAAACATGGGGTGCACTGCTTAGCGCTTGCAAGACTCACAAGAACACCGATTTAGCGCGAGTAGCATCCGATAAGTTATTCAAATTAGACCCTGAAAACGTCGGGTACCACGTGTTACTTTCAAACATACACACGGCTGACAAAAATTATCATGAAGCTGCATCAGTTAGACAGGTGGTTAGAAATCAAAAGCTTGTTAAGACTCCTGGATGCACTTTAATAGAAGTCAACAAAATCCCGCATGTATTTACATCGGGTCAACGGTTTCATGATCAAACAGACGCGATTTACGCGATGTTGGAGAGATTAATGGGGAAGATGAAGGAGGCTGGATTTCAAACGGATACGGTGACGGCTTTGCATGATGTTGAAGATGAGGAAAAGGAGTTGATGGTTAATGTTCATAGCGAGAAACTAGCGATCGCGTTTGGGCTTTTGAATACGGAAACAGGAAGTGAGATCAGGATCATGAAGAACCTTCGGGTTTGTATTGATTGCCATGAGTTTACTAAGTTTGTTTCGAAGGTTACTGAAAGAGTTATTGTTGTGAGGGATGCAAACAGGTTTCATCATTTTGAAGATGGGAAGTGTTCTTGTGGAGACTATTGGTGAAAGTATTGTGTTCATGGTTATTTAAGGAGGATCATTGTGATTCATTTCTTTGGTTAGAAATGAACTGTGGAATGTTGAATTGCCTTGGTCCAGAATATGTGGTTCTAATGTTCTATCGATTTGAATGTCCACATAGAAGCAAGAATCAAGTCTGCCAATTTGGTAAGCGGTTTGGTTAATGATGCAGTTTAGACGGCTTGAGAGTTTAACAGTTCGGCCGATGGTTTAGATTTTGGAACCAACATTGTAAACTGAACATGTTAAAAGCAGCCTATTCTATAGCAACGTTGATGACAAACTGTTTCAGTGAAAAAAAAAAATATATGCATTGATTACACAAATCCAGATTTTAAAGTTCTGATCATCTTCAATCAAATCTATACATTAACAATTTCCGTATAGTCTACATAACTTGTGAACCCAATAGTATGATTTTAACACCTTGAAGAAATCATTTTGAGAAGATCATGTTTTAATAACTTCAGAGCGCATAAGAGTTGCACTCGACACAGAAATAACTTTGTAATGCTTAAGATTACACAACCCCTTTTAATGAATTATCTTTCAAAGATCGAACAGCCTCATCATTTCCGATTTATAGGCAGCCTCAAGCACCTCGTGTGGAAGAGGCAGGAAGAAACTACAAACGATCTTGGGAGCTGGCTGATTATGTGACAGAGAGAGAAAGGGGACATTGTCCGTGGGAGGAGAGAGGACAGGTGGTCCGTGCGAGTAGTGGCCGTGCAATGCCAACGTGGAGGAGAGGGGGGGTCCCATGAGCCTCATCAGAGATGCTCTTAGGAGTTGTAAAACGGTGAAACTCTCGATCAGCGACCATGGTCTTTCGATCACTTAACTGTCACTATTTATACTCTACCACCACCAGGCCACCATTGTTCAACAAACCCATCACAGGCTCACCTCTATTGCACCTAAACACAAGCCCCGACCACCCTAGTTATTGGTGCAGGCCCAGACTTTGACTCAGAAAATTCAAGCTCGGTTCAAAAGTTTATATCTCACATCTAGATGATTCGATTACTCTCATATTACCCATCAACTAGGAACATAAGGAATGGAGATTATAATTGTGGTGAACGTTAAAACAGAAAGTAACATTATCAGGCTTACAAAATGTTTAAAAATCCAGTAATTTTACAGCTTTTTCTTGCTCCCATGCACATTTTCTTCTACCTTACCAACTGCCTGTTGTGTCCGCATCACGCGGCTGATAAAAATCATCAGGTTTCACTATGTTCACATCTTCAAATTCATTGTCATCTGAAAGTAAATATATATTATATACTTGAAGGGGAATCGGTTGAAAGTTGTATGAAGTCGATCTTTGATGCATACATATTCGGAGTAAAAAATAACGCAATAATCATTTACGAAAAAAAGGACGAAAGTGCTAAATGGGTCAGCCCAACCTGGCCTGGCCCATTTTATTTGTACTAAAAAAAGATGTGTTTCGACCTGACCCATTTTGACTACTTACCCGCCTGACCTGATCATGATGCCACCTCTACTGGGAGGTGTTAGATAAACAAAAGCTATCCGTACAATACTGAATAAAGAAAGCATCAAGCGACAAAAACTTCTAAAATAGATGAGAAAAATAACCTTTTCGCAAGACAAGTGCCACAACAGCATCATTTTCAACCTATAAAAAATGAAGAGAAAAAGTCAAGAAAATAACTAAATGAAGACATCACTAACTAGGATAGCAACGGTGTTAAAAACTACCATTCCCCTATATCCAGGACCAATTATCCAGGTCCATGACTACCCATTCCTGACACGAATTACTACTATTTTGATAAAATACTAGCCCATATTTCAGTTTACAATAGATAAGATAGACTCGGCTCAGAGGATAGCCCTGATGTCCCCAGTCCCACCTACACAAATTGTTAAAAAAGGCTCATGTACCGACAACCAAGATTGTTACTTTACTAAAGCAACCAAGATCCACTTCGCAACTGGTTGCTATTTTGGATGGGAATCTGATTAAACAAGAAAGAAGGGCTACGGTCAACGTGACTTTGTAAATGGAATGATAGACCAATCACTAAAGCCACATGAGAATTCTCAGAGGAATAACATCTGTGGTTTCCAAATTCTCCTAATTATTTAGATAAAAATTAAGAGGGCCATTGTTATGGTCATTTGGTCAGTAGGAACTTGAAAGTAATATCAACATTTTAACACGAACTTGTAAAGAAGTATCGGTAGGAACTTGTAAGAAGGAACTATGAGGGACTCGTAAATAGTAATTATCATAACAGATAGTTCCTAACTGTACAGTTTAAAGTGTAGGTTTAGTTATCAAAGGTGCAAAAAAGAGAGGGCCAGAGAAAAAAAAAAGCGCACTTAAATGAAAACAAAAGATTAGAATACATTTAAAACCCTAGGATATACAAAACACCGAAGATGTTAAACCAAATATTACGGATTAAACACAGAAAAGGGGCGCCTTTATTGCTGAGGAACTGGAAGCGCTCTGATTGCGCATCGCCCACGGGCCACCCATAGCACTAACTAAGAGATAATATAATATATAAATTATTCTTAAAGTGGAAACTACATTTTTAAGCTAGAGTGATAATATCGTAGATGCGCATGATCAATAAGATTCAATAATAAAAAGAAGAAGGCTCAAAACCTTTTGATCTGCCAATGTCTTTGAATCATCCAAGACTTCTCCAGTTGATACTAAAATGAGACGCTGATCATTAACTGGTTGATCGATGAGGTCATGCAACTTTTGCTTAATGTCTAGAATCTTCTCAGTAGCATCACATTGAAGAAAATAGGTCGTCTTATTGCGCTTAACACGAATATACATAGCCTGCATCGAGGTCATACGGTGAAGTCAATGATAACAGTCAACCTTCTACTTAAAATGGCTGCTTTTAACATTATGACACTTTTCTATTTCTAGCATGACAAAAGCCGGATGTTTTTCCACAACAATAATTGCACAATTCATTAACAAACACGGGCACTTAATTATATTAAACACAACTATCTATCATGTTTAATGAAGAAAAATATAGAAACCTGTACCCATATCAGTAAAATCTAAACATGACTGTTACCCATGTGATAAAAAGACAAAAACCTCAAAACGACAATACTAATATGTAAACAAAGTATTAACTGGGTCAGAGACTGGTTCATGACAAGCAGCTTCAAGCCAATTTTCAGTCTAGTATTTCATTTCTACCCTTAACTTGGTTGCTTTTGAACTCAAAGATGTTGACCTTTAATACTTGTTCCTCTGTAACTCGAAGTCAATTCAATACACATGAAAGACAACCAATGGTATCGTACTCATCATGATCTTAAAGTGAGGCTAAAGTCACTCTTATACCAATGGTATGGTATGGTATGGTAACTCAATTGCAGGGCATCTCCACCGAGCACATACATAACTGCTTGTCGAATTTAATTCTGATATATTATCTTTTTAGTCATAAATAGCAAGCATAATGTGTCTCAAAGCAAGGCAGAAAACAAGATCATGGGTATTACGTCATTATTAAATAGTCCGCTCGAAACATAACTTTTTTTTCTAGAAACAGCTCCCTTCAAACACAAAATTGATACGGAAATCATTAACATAATGAAGTTGAAATGTACGGAATTTGACATCCAAACCGAAAATGTAGCTTGTTTCTAATTTTACCTAGTTTTCCAAATTGTTTTAAAAATCCATTAGAACTGAAAAAATTAGGCCAGTAAACGAACCGAAACATAAACGGGCCATCACGAACATACATCAACGATCAAAACATGTGTTCATGTTTGTTCGCTTAATTAAACGAACAAAAAAATTTGTTCATGTTCGTTCATTTATTAATTAAACGAACTTCCCGTCGAACAAGTTCACGAAAAGTAAATGGACGTTCAGTTCGTTTACAGGCCTAGAAAAAAAAAACAAAACATTAAAACAAATTCAAAATCAAAAGTAGGTCTGATCATTTCAAAATTTCAAATCAAGCCGATTTAAAGCAATGTTATTCCTACTTTCCACTTGCAAAGCTCCTAATATAAGATCATAACATAAAACACAAATACACAATTCTTTTCAGCAGGTACTATCCAATTTGATCATAATACAACTCTCTAAACAAACACAAACTTCAATATCCAGAACAAATCAATATAATAACTCCAAATTAAGGGATAAAAGTTGAAACTGGAGCAATCAATTCAATAATTCGAACAAATAGTAATTAGAATCAGATTTTAGCCCTAATTTTCGCAATAACAGTCGCAACTAATCTCAACATTCGATATATAATCAAGCTGATCGAATAACATAAAACCAAATCTAGTGAAGAGATGAAATCGAACCATTTTTTAAATGCCTTGAAGCTCCGCCGACGATCTTCAACCGAAGCGGTTACTCGCCGGAGTGAGACGATGACGTAATTTAGGGTTCTACTTTCCAATTATATGTTCTTCAAAATTGAAATAAGCTTAATTTGAAGCCCTCCTACATATATTAAACCTCGTTTTAGTCCCCATAAAAACTAAAAAGAAATAGGAATGAGGTTGGTACTAATATCAGTATCGAAAATCATCAAACTGGGTACTAGTACTGGCATCGAAAATACTTTATACGGTACCAGTATTTGAAGGTAAAACTCAGTAACATACCGGTACTGTGTTGAAACGGTACCGAACCGAAAGTACCGGTACTAAAAGCGTCAAAAAGTGGGTACTGAATCGGTACTGAAATTTATTCAATATGAGATATTCGGTACCGATGTCCAGTACCAAATGCTCATCCCAAAAAAGAAAGCTCTCATATAATAAAGGTTTTTTTTTTCCAACAACGATAGCAATGGGTCAGGTATTGATAATCACAATCTAATGACCAATTGTAAAATTGTGTCCCATACTTAGCCTAGCACCCGTCGGATATTTGTCGTATAATTTTCCGTCCAGTATCGGACACTCCCGTGAATAGTGGATAAAGTTAGCTTATTAAAAATACCCATTGGAATTGCCATGTATGTTTATTCTTTACTATTATAATTCTTCATATACTTTTTTTAATCATATAACAACTATTACAGATTAGTACATTACATAATATAAGTTTTATGACATATAAATAATATAATTTCATATATATACTTCGTAATATATAAAAAATAAATTATATAATCTAATAAAGATAATGGGTCATAAGGATCGACTAATTTCAAACACTACGAACACGTTTTAGTCGCATTGGTTGTGGATAATAAAATAGCTACATAGTAAAATGTATTTGAGTGGAATAGTTTCAGGATGAGTGACCTCTTAGGAATTGTCAATTCGAGAAACCAAAAAACAAAGTCCTGAGCTTTTTATAAAGGCCCAACAGTTCGCCAAAATACAACAACATACGAACCCGGGTTTCTATTAGTTTCCAATGGCCCAAACAATCAAAACAAGCAGCGAAAGCAAATACGAACCCTAATCAAAGCGAACAAATGCGTACTAGAAATAATTAAGGTTGTGTCAAACGTACCAACGTTTGCTTAGGTTCCACTAACAATTTACAAAACATGCAAAGGAGCCAAACAAACCAATAAAATAATCTTTGACGAATTATTTCTTTATACCACCAAAACAAGAATTGTTGTCGCATACTCCCAAACAAACAATTAATAATTCTTAATCACTTTCAAAAAAAAAATGTAGAATCTGTTGTTGTTGTCACATACTCATCGAATGAATGAAGCGTTGATACCATGTTGAAATACAAACATGTACAGAGGAAAAACGGTTAGGATTTATTCAATAGAAAAACATAAGTCACAAATGAAAGAGAAATACAAAATATATAGCCAGGTTACAGGTTACAGGCGTACTAGCTAACGGGCCAAAGCCCACATTAAACAAAACTTATTTTGTTATGCTAATAGTACGGGGATGTTTGGACTCTGGGATGGGCTGGAAAAGGGTCGGCCAAGAAGGCTAGTGGCCTAAGCCCACATTAAACAAAATTATTTCATTTTTAACTGGAAAAGGGGGATGCCCAATGTTGGTGTACACCAATTTTTTTTCTTCAAAGACTAATTACCCTCTACAAAAGTGGAGGTGTACAAAAAGAACGCGTTCACAAACCGGAACAGTTATTGAAACCGGTTTGGCAAGAACCGGCTAAGAACCGAACCGACCCACCAGTTTGTAATTGGGTTAGGAACCCATCCGTTGAAACCAGTTAAAAATGGACCAAACCGTTTGGAACCGAACCAAACCGTTCTTCTCCACTTGAAAACCGGTTTTGACTTTTTGTTGACCAAAACCGGAACCGATTGGAAAAAAGAAAACAATTGTACACCTCTATGTTATTGAATAGAACTTAAGACCTTTAACTCGTTTTAAAGGTGTAGCCCAAATCCACAAACACCATTATTGGGCTTTAAGTAAAAAAATAGGCCCAAGTTGATTAGATGTCTATTAATTTGGTTAACTGAATTAACCGAACTAACATAACAACAAAAGCAACTCACTCCTTGATAACTAATTTAGTTATGGTTCAGTTTTAGGTATTACACGTATCAAACCAAACCGAATCATGCTCATCGTAGTCATATGGGCCAGTGAACTCAAGTTAGGGCTTTAGGCCACCAATTTTATAGGGCCTCTAGTAAAAAAAGACTACATACAATTTTAGGCTTAAAACGATGTGTGGGCTTAAAGTATTAGCTTAGGCAGTTGGGTCGCGAGGTAGAAATGGAATATGGAAACAGTGCGCATGAAATAATCACCAGATCTAATCAATTAGGGTAATTAAATAATTGGGAACGGATAGAAGGCATGCCGCAAGCCACTACCAATCAGCTATCACCATGGGAAGTGACGATGGAAATCTTGAATGATGGATCGTAGATGGAATGGAAAAATGCGAAATTGCAGCACCGATTTTAGGTATTAAAATTCTTAATGTTTTTTTTTGTTAACTTATTTCTTGAATCTTGAGTTAACTCTCATATATTCACATAAGTCTATGATTTGTTCTTCTATAGTGATAGCTAATTTTTCCAATTTGTTCTTGATTTTGAGTTCTGACAATGAAATTCAAAATTACATTCGGTTGTGGGGATTGTTGTTGGTTGTTGTTCCTGAGTCTGACGATTCTAAAGCAGCAAAGCTTGATTCTGATTTATGACTTCTAAGGTACTCATACATTACTTGCCCTAGTTTGACTCCTGTTGATTTTGATTAATGTGTACACTTTTTCAATCTGCGAGTTTTGATTGTTGTTCTTTCTTAGGTGCTTGAATTTTTTATAGTTGTTATTCTCTGATTAGATTTTTTTTTGTGAATTTATTTGCAACTGGTGAATTTATATTGTTTAATAGATATTAGTAGTGGATGAACTTAGCAGTGGTAAACCTTCAAATGTAGATGAGCTTAGTAGTGATGTACCGTTAAAAGTGGATAAACTTAGTAGCGATGAACCTTTAAAAAAATAAATTTTTAACTCCGCCACTCTAAACTTTTTTAGTATATTTTGCCGGTCTCAAGCCCGGATAAAGGAGGAGGGTTTTTATCAAGTAGTCTTTTATCAATTTATAATGAGTTAAGTGTCATTTACGTCCCTGTGGTTTGTTCACTTTTGTCATTTCAGATCAAATTTCAAAATTACACCATCTTCCTCCCTAACATTTTGGAAACATGTCATTTCAGTAAAAAAATAACCACAGTTAAAAATTTCAGTTAGCTTAGGGGTAACCATAGTCAAAATTGCAGCTGGCCAGGATCGAATCCGCGACCAACTGCTTAGAAACAAACGAATTTTCCCCCTAAGCTAACTAAATTTTTTAACTGTGGTTATTTTTTGGACTGAAATGACACGTTTCCAAAATGTCTGGGAGGAAAACGGTGCAATTTTGAAATTTGGCCTCAAATGGCAAAAATGAATATAACACAGGGACGTAAATGGCCGTTAACTCATTTCTAATTTACATAATTACATTTGGATAATTGGATATGATTCTAAATTCTAGACAGATTTGTGAATGGGTTCCAAACTCCTTATCGTGTGGTGGTTAGAGTTGTGTTTTACAATAGGTGTGTTTTTTTCATTCTAAATTAAAAATCGGAAATTTTGACCCAGTTTTTATTTTTCTTTTTTGTTTTTGAAGGCCTCAAATTTGTACTCTGCTTTGGGCCATCAAAACGCTTGAGCCGGTCTGCTAAAAAATCAAAGTCCTATTAACACGAAATTATGTACAATATAACTACGCAATATGTAACTTTTTGTGAGTGATTTTAGATATGTTTGATTGGCAAGATATGGTGACGAAAACCACTCACCCGAATGATTTGGACTCTTTAAAAGGCAACTTAACTTTCATCTTCATTCTTCTTATAGACAACGACATAAAGATGACATGATAACCTCTAAAATATGAATTTAGTTTAACCAATAGTGTAAGTCATTACACTAGGATTACCGATTGTGGTAGGTATATGAAATATGCCTTTTTTCAACTTCCTATTGGTCCTAACTTATTTTGTCATCTCTTGTAAAGATTATAACTTATTATTAAGGATGGATCACCATAGACATGGTTAAAAGCATTCATATTGTAGCTTCGGTTCTATATTATATAGAGAAAATAATAGAGAAAACAACAAAAATACCATTATATTGGAATCTCTACAATAGAGAAAATATAAAGAAAGTAAAATACACCTCTATATTTAGAGCATTCACATTGGAACCTCTATCTCCATCTATCTAATTTAATCAAAAAACATATTTTTCTCTAAATTTAGTTTACTTTTCAAAAATCTCTCACATCCAACTCTCTATCTATTTCTCTATCATACTCAGCATTACTTATTTTATTACTTATTTCTCTTTCTTACACACTCACAATAAAAATATATATGCATGGATATGAGCCTCTAAATATAGAGGTTTACTTTAAGATCTATAAAACTTTCTCTATTATAGAGATTCCTATGTAGTGGTGCTTTTGTTG
Organism: Helianthus annuus; assembly: GCF_002127325.2. Classification (NCBI taxonomy): domain Eukaryota; kingdom Viridiplantae; phylum Streptophyta; class Magnoliopsida; order Asterales; family Asteraceae; genus Helianthus; species Helianthus annuus. The sequence continues at coordinate 27,758,797 of NC_035435.2, forward strand.
TTTCCTCTATTTTTTTCCTCTATATTATATAGAATGTACTAATACAGAGGTTCCAATGTGAATGCCCAGGGTCATATTCAACCCTCTATGTTGTTATTGTGAGTGTGTATGAAAGAGAAATAAGAATATAAGTTTTTGTGAGTAAGAAATGAATAGAGATAGAGAGTTAGATGTGAGATGTTTTTGAAAAAGTAACACAATCTAGATAAATATGTGTTTTTATATAGATGGAGGTGAAGGCTCTAATGTGAATGCTCTAAGTGAACCTGTAGTTTTTCATATACACATATTATGCTATGCTATATATATATATATATATATTAAATAACAATCCACCACTTGTGACCTAGTGGTTGAATGGCCTAGGTTCTCCAATGGAGACTCAAGTTCAATTCCCACTTGTGTCACTTTGGTGGATTAGGCAATGACAGATAGAGTCTAGCCTCCTGGTAGAGGTGTCACACTCTATCTTGAGCTCACCTGGGTTTTCGTCCCATCGTGTGTTACGTTAGAGAGTTCTACTTTTGTAGTTGCACAACGACTGTCAAGTGTTAGCCGGCGGTATAGTTTCCCGGGGGAATGCCCAAGCCAAACTTTGAAGCCAGCGTGAGCCCGGTTAAGACAAAATAGTCTGGCCGAAGCAGTGGCGGACCCAGGATTTTTTTCTAATGGGGTCCATTTTTTTCGATGTTCAGATTTTTCACAAGTAAGTGATAGAATTTTCGGGTCGGTCGTCATTCGGGTCGGGATGATCCTGGGTTCCTATGGGTAATCATCTCAGAAATCAGATACAGTTTAATATGCAGGATGTAAAAGAAAATAAAGTTGCTATGAATTGTCATTCCGTTTCATGACACTTTTTCAATCTCCAAAACAGTGCATACGTTTTACGCTTGGAGTTTTGGACCAATGAAACTGTCCATCCAGTTTAGAAGTTTTGTCATTGAAACTTAAAAGTGGGCCTTGCTTTTTGTTGCATGAAATAAGAAAATGCTAAAAAAACGAAAAAGCAGCTTGAATAAGGATCGAACTTGTGACAACTTGGTTAGGAAACAAAGGATTTACCACCACACCAGTTCTGCTTTTGACATTATAGGGTCCAACTAAATCTTCTTATGGGGTCCATGACCAATTTAATATACCGGATCTAATAAAATTTTAAAAAAGATTGGGGTCCGGGGACCCCGACCCACTCTATGTGGGTCCGCCCCTGGGCCGAAGTAGAGCAACGAGGCTCTACAATTTGGAAAGTACGATAGCCTAATACAAGAAAGTCGTCATTCCAATATATCTATTAAATAACATCATTACCTATAGTACACATAAAACTTGTAGTTTTGCATTTAATTACAAAAATACCATTGGATTGAAAAGTGTATTTTTTGTAGACCAAATAGGTATAAATGTCCAAGAGAACAGATGACATTTGCATATAATGACAACTAGTTTTTTTCTATCGCGCGTTGCGGCGAAACCAAAGGAAAAGAAATCAAGCTTAACTGCATACTTAAGTTTTTAGAAAAAAAGTTATAAATGTAAATTATTAAAGAAATATCAAATTAATCGATAAATTAATATATATTAAAAAAAGAAAAAAAAACAATTATTAAACAAAGGTAAAGGAAATTTATATTTAAAAAAAGAAAAATATGTTATTAAAAGTAAATATAATTATAAACTATTATATTATAATATGTTAAATAATTAAATAATAAAATAATAAAAAACTATATATTATAATATAGTAAATATAAAAATAATAAAATAGTAAAAAAAACTATATATTATTATAAAAATAAAGTTACTATTTATCATCACTCGTCAACAATATATATAAAATATGTGGGGCCATTTTTTTAATTTAGAGTAAATTACAAGTTTTGTCCTTTATGTTTACACCAAATTGCAGGCGCTGTCCTTTAGCGTAAAAGTTGACAAGTTTTGTACTTAATGTTTCCAAAATCTTGCACGTTATGTCCTGTAGGCCAAACCCAGTTAGATTTTTTGGTTAAATATAGTCATGTGTCTTGCACATGAGGGCATTATTGTCATTTTACCTCTCTAGGGACTATTGTGTAAATAATGTCATGTGACATTATTTGGAGTCTTTTATTATAAGTTAGATTTTCTCTCATTCACTCACAACCACAATCAAAATATATTAAAAACTATAAAGGTTGAACAGTGTTCCTTCATATATATACAAATGAACAATGATATTTTCTCTCTCCTTTACTCACAACCATTTATGGTCACTTTTTATAATTTTAAAACATCCCTCACATAATTTAATTGAAGATCCTTTCAAAAAAAAAAAAAAAAAAAAACATAATTTAATTGAAGGATTGTAAATGCTTTATTTTTTTCTTTTGTTATGCTATGCTATATTACCTTACGTTATTATGTAGTATATATAAAATGTGACATTTTCTTTCTAATGACAGTGTATTCTTTTTATTTATTTATTTATGTTATTACTTATAACTTATTTCCGTTGACCCAACTAAACTCTGAGAAATCAATAAAATAAGTGAAAGATATCTTAAAATCAAAACACAATGACTCTAGTAACTTAAATCCCTAGGCCCACAACTAAATTTAATTCATCAAGAAATAACAAATGAACCCATTGAATAAAGTATGTAGATATAATTAATCATATAGATATTAAGTTCGGTGGTCATGCCTCCCACTATATACATCAAGACTTATAGGTAGCGTTCGTTTCATGGAATGGAATGGAATGAAATTAGGAAGTTTTTCTTTGTAAAATTGATCTTGGTTGGGGGAGAGAGGAATTTGAAATCCCATGAATTTCTTTAATCAATGAAATTTGTGACTATTTCAACATTCCATTCCATTCCTTCGTTAGAGTGAAGGATTTCTAAGGAATGTTGAAATAGTCACAAATTTCATTGATTAAAGAAATTCATGGGATTTCAAATTCCTCCCTCCCCCAACCAAGATCAATTTTACAAAGAAAAACTTCCTAATTCCATTCCATTCCATTCCATGAAACGAACGCTACCATAGTGTTAGGTTTAAGGGAAGAAAAGGATTGTAAGTGCGTGACTACTGTGCAATGCACGGTATGTAGTTTAATTAGCACTAATTAATTCAATGTATTAGTTGCATAATGATGGTTATGTAGCACACCCTCTTTCCGGTTTTCTTCTTTCTAATTCATACCTGTACTTTCTTTATTTTAAGTAAATAAAATAGGTAATCGTATCCAAATTCCTGACTAGGAACATTTCAGAATACATATATTAAGGGGTGTGAATTTCTAATACGACACAAATCTAACATGAAATTTACGGATAAGCGGGTTTGAATTTTGTTTACGTTCGTTCATGTAAGTTTTGGCTTAAATCTGTAAACAAGCTTAGCTTAATAGGTCAGGTGTGGGTCGACTTGAGAGGGAGGCTTGTTGATTATATCTATAAACATGGGTTAAAACCACAGAACCCTAATCATGTTTATTCAATCATAATCCAAATATAGATACCAAGATAGAGATACTTACTTGTAGGGATGATTATCTTTGAGAATAAAGATGAAGCCATGATTCCCGTTATGGTACCTTAGGTTGATGGATCACCTTAGAGATAATTTTAGTATTTTTAGTATTGGTGTTCTACTAGAGTTTTTGATCACCAATTATTATCAATATATAAAGATCAATGATTAATGGTCATCAATAGTGATCCGTTATAAAAACTCTATTTATTCTCTATTAATGGTACCTAAAGGGAAATCATAATTGCCCCTTAAACTAATCAATATTTACAATTACTACCATCAAGTAATTGTCGGGGACTAGTTATGTCATATTGGTAATGTTACCAAATGATCCGTGAGGCCACATCAACAGGTTATTTCTAACATTCTCCCACTTGGCCGAGTGATCATTTGTGATAAGTATAAGTAAGTTTGGCCAAGTTAAAACATTAATCAATGTTTCAAATTGAAATTGCAACAGAAAAATACAGTCATTGAGTTATTTTCAACTCAAGACCCCCATTAATCATGTTACAACCCCAAATCTAAACATACGTAAATTTAAGACCAAAATGACTGAGGTAAGCCCTTTAAAATTAATTTGTATAATTCTTGTCTATACGTCATTAGGTGCACATACGTATTTATAGACAAACAAATTGTATAATTGAGGAAAATAATTACTAATCATTCATATGTATGATATGCTATTATGTAAGGCCTTAAGTAAAACCCGTCTTTATTATGAGCTCTTAAAAAGACTTTGGGTGTAGACCTTAGTTATCGGATCCGCAAGCATATCATGAATGTAAATGTATTCGATACAAGTATATAGGTTCCTCTTCTTGTTCATAAACGAACAATAATTTTGTATCGAAGTTTAATGCAGCACCTCTCGAACTGTTACTGCTCGAGGAAATAAGGTAGCTGACTTTTTACAGTAAGTCTTCAATATAGTATTTATATGGAGTTAACAAGTTTATGAGCCCACTAATAAATCTTCAACAACATTTATTGACAACTACGTTGTTAATTAACAACATATTATGTCAATATAACTTATTTTGTTTTATCAGTTTCTTATGACTACTCCATGAGACAAATTTGTCCGCAGACATAAGGATCACCCCAAATTGACTTTTAGTTTCTTCTGAATATTACAAAATCAAGGTAAGAGTAATCAACCTCTTCTTATAGTCTTTCTCGTTACTTAAAGATATTGTAAGATGCTTCACGATAATCTATAGTGGTCTAATTTTCATCAATGTGAGCAATATCTGAACGAGTATAGACTTGAACCTTCGTAAGGCTTCTAATTAATGAAGCATAAGGAAATAATCTCATTTATCATTTTATCCTCTAAAGGAGAGCTATATTGTTTGTTACACATGTAAGAGCCCACTTTAGAGTAAAGCTTATGGGACGAAACTAATGTCCTGTTGGGTCTATCTCGGTATATTTTGATATCTCTCACGTAAGTGGTATCTCCGAGATTCATTATATCAAAATATGTGTGAGAAATTATTTGACTTGTGTAACATATACTTATCCAAAAAAGTGCTATCTATATAAGGATAAGTTTACATTAGTTGCTCCCACTCATCTTGAGGTAGGCACATAGATCCACTTAATTCTTGATGAAAAGAATGCATTAAGATTTCATCACATTTTGATGTTTGCCTTAAACCCATACATGGAATTAATTGACTTACAAAGTAAGTGTTCTTGACCTTCAGTTTAGAACTTTCAGGTTGTTTTATGAACATGTAAATCTTTGTTTAAGGAAAGTTGTTTTAATGTTCATATAATGTAGCTCTAAATGATTATAAGCCACTAGAACAACAATGATCCTCAAAGAAACATTTTGTAAGAAAGGTAAGATGATTATTTGATAAATAATTCTCTTCTGAGCATAGCCTTTAACAATCAATCATATTTTTAGCGTCTTAACGTTTGCATTCAGATTTTGTTTAATGATGAACACCCTTAGGTAATTCAACCAAATCCAAAACGTTAAAATCAAATTTGCTAATAACAATTTTATTACATTTAGAAATTTGATTGATGCTAATGGCTTAATTAGAAGAGGTAGGATCAGTAAACTTTTTAAAATCCATTTCAACTTCAGTCAAGGAGGATACATAATCATCAAAGTTAGTAGGCTTTTAAACCTAGATGGCCTCCTTAGTTGATTATTAGGTTTATTAAGAGTTTCAGTTTTATGGATTAACTCTTGATTAAGTTGCTATCACTTTCAAGATTCTAAGTGTGTAAGAGTTGGTGCAGTATGGTGTGCAAGAGGTGTAATCGGAGTAAAATGTAATAGGTCTCTTCCCCCCGCCTCTTGCACTTCTAGCAAATCCTGATAAGGACTGCTCCCACTGACTTAGAAATCTTTAACAATTTAGCATGCTTATGGTCAACATTAGAAGACCAATAAATTCTAATAGAGAAACAAATTAAAGAAGTTACTCATTGTAGTTTCTCTGTTTGAGGATTACAATTTTGGCAAGAAATCTGAGTGTGCCCACGTTTAAGCAACAATGAAACTTTTGTTAGAGTAGCATTATATTCTTAAAGAGAAAAGTTGTGAAGGAGCAATGTCTTGTACAAGAGGTGCAAATTGAGGTAATAACAAGTTTTCACTCCCCCACCTCTTGCAACTTTCGCAAATTAAAATTAAGACACTTAATACTCTCACTAACCTTTTAGATCTATAGGAATGCTACAAGATAAGTTTCAATGATGTATGTGCTGTGGGAACATGTCATATATGTTAGACTTGATTTCCTTAATGTCCATATGTTATAAAAATTTTGGGGACATATTTAGAAGGAATCATAGTATATATGAATTAATTTCTTTAATACCTTAATTCATATAAGACAATACAAGTAAATATTATGATAAATGAATTATGTCTGAATATTCCATTTTGGGATAAGTTCCAATGAAATATAATTTCTAATGGAACTTAATTTATTCCCTTAGCCATTAAATATTAAGGCTTATACACATGCTCATAAGTCTCTAAGAATGAGATTTGATAATATTTCATCCTTCATTAAACTAGTCATGATTTCTCATGAAATTTGGTCTTAATGGATGGAATTTGTAAGTCTCATTTTTCTTTTGTTAAATTTTCATTTTCATGATAACAAAAGGTTGTGAAAAATGTAGCATCATCAAGTTCTATCTTATAAGGTTTCTATCCAGATTGAGATAACAAATAATATGAGAGTTTAAGGTAAAAGTGACTTTGTTTTAACCATGCAAACCTCACAACTGTCATAATGCAGCTTTTATATTGATACTAAATTCTGAATAATCTATAGAATATATAAGGTATCATTAAGCCCAATTATAAAACAGTTTATTATGGTTCTTATGGTCTTAACATAAAATTTTGCCACTAACTCTCATATTAATTATTTGTTGATTTCTAGTAAGGAAACACATAGAACTAGAGTCAACCGGTCATGTGTTGGTTAGAATATTACCATTAGCAGACTTAAATATCATAAATATCTTACTACTTAGCCAGCTGTTCCATTGAATTATGGATAGTCTCGATGCTCATGCCTAGTTTAATGGCATAAACCTGTAGTGAGACTTTCCTTTGAAGAAACTTATAGCTGGAAGTAGTACTTGCACACTATCTCTGAATCTTAAAAGTATCATCCTTTCAGGTTTAGTGGCGATGAGATGAACAACATCTAATTTTCTAGTTTCATGCATTCCTTTTCCTGTATATATGCTGCTAATCAACACACTCATTTTCCTTTGGTACTCTTGAGTGTAATAGTTGATTCTTAAGGCAACTTATGATATTAGTGGAAAAGTTATATGTAATGCACCAGAAAAGTGTACTGATTTTCATGTGTAAACCTTTAAATTATGGGTCATGGTATTGTACATCATGATGTATTCACATATGCCACTAACTTTATAGTAAGAATCTAGAGTAATGCATGCGTCTTAGGAGTTATTTTGATTCTTCCAAAGAAAACAAATTAGTCTTAGGAAATTTAGAATCTAGAATAGCTCACATGATAGCAATAATTAAGTGGGTTCTTGATTATCATAAGAGATATAATGTTTGACTTATCCCACTAGTCATGCTCTAGTTTTCTTCTGTATAACTTTTATCAGAAAAGAGCAGTAGAATTATCATATCTTAAGAAATAATCAACAATCCAACAAGAGAAAATTTTGTAGAAACTCTTTAGTAAGCAAAACATTTTAGGTTTTGAAATTAGAGTGGATAAAACAGATGAGATACAAACTTAGGAAGAAACTTGGAGTGATTTGCATTATGGGGTAATCAAGTAAGGCAGACACAAATTATTATATTGAAGATATAGTCTACTATAACACCAAAATAACAGACTAATATAAGGTTCTACCTGAATTTTGGCTTCGCTTTGGCTTTGACCAAAATTCAGACATTATGAACGTACATAAATAACAGATTGTCTTGATGTTCTAAATAAATTTGGCTTCGCTTTGGCTTTGACCAAAATTACATGTATTATGAACATAAATAAATAAAACCAACTTAATGTTCTGCCTGAATTTCGGCTTCGCTTTGGCTTTGACCAAAATTCAAGCATTATGAACCATATAAAATAATAAACCTCGGCTTAATGTTCTACCTAAATTTTGGCTTCGCTTTGGCTTTGACCAAAATTCAGCATTATGAACGATATAAATAATAGACCGTCTTTAGTGTTCTACATGAACTCTGGCTTCGCTTTGGCTTTGACCATAATTCACATATTATGAACACACATAAATATAGACTGTCTCAATGTTCTACATGAACTCTAGCTTCGCTTTGGCTTTGACCAAAATTCATGTATTATGAACACGCATAAATAATAAAGTAAAGCACATAAATATAACATAACACCTTTGGGCCAGAAATGAAATATTTATGTAAATTAGGCTGATAATTTATTATGTGCATCATCAAACAATTCGTTGTTGGTTTCATTATCCAACAATACACATAATCACATAAAATGGTATAAATTAAAGTTGGGCCATTCGCAAAATAAGAATCTCACATAAAAGTTGCATATAAAGGGCTTTAAGTGTACAAACATTTAGGCACAAAATCAACTATTCAGTTCATGGATTATAGTCTAGAATTTCTATAATCAATTCATTAATTGCGATCATTAAATTCAAATATTAATTCATGAGGACTTTGTAACCGATTATTTCAAGAATGCATGAATACATAATCAAGTTTGTAACTGATTGCAAAATCATGTATTATAAATTCATCCATTAATCATCATAATAAATTCTAAATAGCATTCACAAATTGTATTAAATACAACTCTAAAATATTCATGAATACATAATCAAATTTGTAACTGATGGAACCTATACTTGAATACATAATCAAATTTGTAACTGATGGAACCTATACTTGAAATAAAATATTCATGAATGGATAAATTGATAGAAAGAATTCAGCAAACTAGATTGTTCCATCCAAGTTTACCAAACATAATATTAAAATAATTTCTTATGAGCAAGGCTTTAAATTGTAAGTACAATTTATGGAAAAACTTGGATAAATATCACCGCAAACAAAAATTAATTTACGATGATGTCAAAATCATTTGCTAAAAAACAATTTGAATTGATTATCATATTAAAATGTTTTTAGTTGATTTTTTTTTACGACTAAGGAACTCAACTCCATCATCAACAGCGAATCATCAATATTGGATTTCATGATCGAATTTGATACAATCAACATTGCTCTGATACCACATGTTGATTATATCTATAAACATGGGTTAAAACCACAGAACCCTAATCATGTTTATTCAATCATAATCCAAATATAGATACCAAGATAGAGATACTTACTTGTAGGGATGATTATCTTTGAGAATAAAGATGAAGCCATGATTCCCGTTATGGTACCTTAGGTTGATGGATCACCTTAGAGATAATTTTAGTATTTTTAGTATTGGTGTTCTACTAGAGTTTTTGATCACCAATTATTATCAATATATAAAGATCAATGATTAATGGTCATCAATAGTGATCCGTTATAAAAACTCTATTTATTCTCTATTAATGGTACCTAAAGGGAAATCATAATTGCCCCTTAAACTAATCAATATTTACAATTACTACCATCAAGTAATTGTCGGGGACTAGTTATGTCATATTGGTAATGTTACCAAATGATCCGTGAGGCCACATCAACAGGTTATTTCTAACAAGGCTTCCTACTTATATGAAAAACAAGTTTCTACTTATATTCGTCCTTGCAGTAGAACTTGCAGTGAGGCTTCCTAGTGGAGGTCTAAGAGCTGAACATTTAAGTGAAAGGACTCAAATATCATGAAAAGATTATTACTTTTCTTAGCCAGCACTCTTTAAAGTTTGGGCAGTCTTTCTACTTATATCCGTCCTTGAAGTAACACTTGCAGTAGAACTTGCAGTGAGGCCTCCTAGTGGAGGTCTTAGAGCTGGAGGAAGCACTTGGGTTAGTCTTCTGGACTTTAGAAACTTCCTTTTTTGGATAAGTGCCCTTCCTTTTTCTTTGATTTGGAGATAGTGAGATAAGCAACTCCAGGTTTATCCAACTTCATACGCTCTTCCACTTGCACGCACATATCAATCAGCTCACCCATCGTCCATTTGTCCTTTTGAGTGTTATAGTTGATTTTAAAGGCTTCACATGCAGTAAGAAGAGAGGCCATGATGAAGTGCACCAGAAAACCATAACTGATCCCCATGTCTATTCCCTTGAGCTTATGGGCCATGTTGTTCATCATCTGTAGGATCAGTTTTGACTCTCGAACGATTGCGTATGACATGTGCGATGTGCGGAATCCGTACACGTACGTGGACCGAACACAAGAACGTACTATAATCTGTGATTCGATTGAATTATATGAAAATACAAGCAACTTGAATCACCTTTTGCACTTTCTCTCTCTAGGATCCAAGCTCCTCTAATGGTAGAAAATGGCAAAAGTTCTAAATCTAAGGCATAAGCCTCCTATTTATAGGCCAAGGCTTTTAAGGAAGTTCTCCTTAATTACAATATTGCCACTTTGCCTTTTTCCTAAATGTTACACTATAAAGCCTTGTTTTCTTCTAAATTCTGCTACGAACTTGATTGACGAAGGAGATAGACATAACTGCACTCACAGACTCCCCCTTGGATATTGCCGCAGTCAATCTCGTAGCGTCTTGTCTTTTCTCTCTCTCTTAGTCTTCTTGAAGGTTGAACATCTTTAGCAATCACAGACTCCCTCTTGCTCGAACAGACTCCCGTGGATCTGTCTTCAGCTTCAGCTGCTCCCCCTTTCGGTAGACTCTTTCTTCAGGCTCCCTCTTTCGTCAAGCTTCCGTGCTTTTGGGATCGACACCTGGCTTTCCGGATACAAGCTCCCCCTTGCATCGAGCTCGTCTTCAGACTCCCCTTTAGACTCGGCTATCAGGATTGTAATCTGGTACGACATCTGCAAATTCTCAAACAGTTATAAGTGAAAACATTTTGAACATCCAGGATTGATGACCTGGCTCTTAAAAACTTTTTGAATCAAGAACCTGGCTCTATTGCACAAATATAACAATAAGAATATAGCCAGGATTACTTGACTTCACTCCCCCTATCAAAATGCTTTATAGATCTGGCAGTATTAAGAATCCAAAACCGTAACCTTGCTCTTTAGAACAGATTTCAACTATTTAAACATCCAAAACCTTCACGATTTATCATCCAAGTCCAAATTAATGACCTTGGAGACTTCACAAACTGTTTTTGATTTTTGATTTTAATGAATTTGTTTTATTTTCAGAAACATGTTCAGCATACTTTGATTTTGAAACTCAGCTTCTCAGACATCGGTTGTCGAAAAATAAAACGGAATCAAAATCTTTTTGTATTTTTCTGAAACATAAAGCACTAAAGAAATATTTACAAACGTATTTACAGACAATATTTTTGTTGAGTTCGTGTCAGAGGATCATATTAGTTTATGACAAATCACTAGCATCGTTGAGCTTTAAACACTTTAAGTTCTAAACGATTCACTTAGATTGTCAGTATACTGATCCTCTTAAATTTTCACACAAAGTTCAATTGATTCGAAATACGAAATTAGTGTTTTAAGGACTTAAACTTATTCGCGTGTCCCACCTCAGAATATACTCCTGTATCAAAATTCCCTAGATTCAGTCTTACAGGTGAATATACCAATTTGATATCTGTACTCTGGGTTAGTGCGAGACCTTGAGAGCTCAGGTGTGAACTTCCGTTCAGTCAAAGAGATGAAGGCTCGACTTTAGGTGTGTTCCCTTTAGAGAATTTTTTCTTCAACTGCAATTGATTCATATCTTTTGATATCTTTCAATTTTTATGCAGAGGGTAAGCTTTTAAAGCGCGTAAAGTATTATACAAGGTCTAAGCCATTGCTTCTGCAATATCAGAAGACCAGGTATAATACCCCAGATATCAAACAGTATAAAGACCTAGTATCTCAGAATCAGGCAATCTCTCAAACAAGATTTCGAGGGTTACTCATATATCAGAGAGATGTTCCCCACGAGATAATTAAGTATTTGATATTTAGGTTTATATCTCGAAAACAATCTACTAAGCGTGTAAGAACCTACTGGCATATCATCAATGAGACCGTTTATCAAATTTGACTTTCCATTTCTTTAGCGTACTGTGATTGTCTACTGATGTACTATCATTTCCTCTTTTTACACAAAACTCTTTTTGAATTTTATCATGTTTTTGGCTTTTTCAAATTTTCTGACAACGCTTACTCCCCCTAAAATTCAAAACCATTTAAGAAAATTTGATAACCGATGTAGATAGCTTTGTCTCGCCATCCATTTTCTGCTTTACATGCTCTGTTTTGCAGAAAATATACCCCCATGATTTACAACACATTGATATTTTACAGTTTGAAAACCGTTTTTCAATCTTGTGAAATTAATCATGTTTGTTCAGCCGTGAGGGTTTCGGCATATCACTTAACATATTTTTGTAATTTTTTGATTTTTGACAAAATTTAAAACATATTTTTGGTTTTAAAATTTTTAGGGTTTTGAAATATGGTTTATTTATGTACAGAAATCAAACAAACTCCCTGTTTTAGTTGCAGGGTTCAGCAGCCTCCTCTTCTTGTGCCAGGCTGCTCCGACACTCCTCTATACGACATTCATATTTCTTGAGCACCTGCACATTCAATGTATTCAATTACTTGAACAAGTTAGCCCAGGTCTGTTTGACCTTAGGCATTTCAACACAATAAGCTTCATTCAATCTTGGAAAATTATCGTCGTTTTGAACAATCAACTTTTCATCTTTCACTTCATTCCTTTTAATTGAATCAGTTTTCTACTCAGAACTAGGTTGTGTTTTAACCACCCAGCTTTGACCTTTTGAAGCACTTCTTTTGTAAAAATGTGAATCACTTTGAGTGTTTGATCTTCAACAACTTTTGTTTTTCAAAACTGATTTGGTTTCGTTGCATCGACAGTTGTTTTCCAACTTTGTGTTGTTCTAAATCTGGGTATGTGAGAATTCCAGGTTAGTCTTGAATCGAACCTATTCGGGTTTGATTTCCAAGTTTGATTCGAAGCAAACTTTTTTGTTTTGTACCTCCAAGTTTGTTTTGAATCAAATCTGGTTGACCTTTGTTTCACATCCTCAGATTTTTGTTTTTCAACATCATCAGACTTCTTTTTCGTCCCAACACCAACAGGTTTCCGATTTGGACACTTGCATGCAAGATGTCCAGTTTGATCACATTTAAATCATGTTCTCTTTGAGACATTTTTGACCTGTTGTTGTTGTTTTTTCTGAGCATGGAACTCTTCATTAGACTGTCGTCTAAATTGGAGTTCTTTCTCTTCTTCGGAACTTGTTCCGTGAACAAAATTCATCTTTTCTGATAATTTGGCGTTTCATTTATTTTCCAATTTTGTTTCTTTTTATAACCCAACCCAGCCTTCATGTTTTTCTTCTTGAAACCAGGTTTGTTATAAAAAGTTTTGTGACTCTTTCCAGCAAACTTTGCAATTTCAGATTTTCCAATTTCAATCAATTTGAAAACTTTGTCAATCTTTTTTGAAATCACATTCTGAATCGGGACTTCAACATCTGAGACTAATTTGTCCGATCCAATCATGGTATAAACCAATCCTTTTGAATCATCATTCTCATTTTCCTCAGATTTTGAGTTTTTCAGATAACCTTCATGAAGACTACCTTCATTTTCATCCTGTGATTCAGATTTACCTGTATCAGCCGACTCTTCTTTCAAAACACTTTCAACGACCTTACCTACCACCTCTGAATCACTAGAATCATCAGATTTGGAATAGGTTACGTCAATGTTGTCTGGCAATTGATCAACCATGTTGAAAGCTTTTTCCACCTTTTTGTCATCATAGAATGTGAATTTGTCCTCAAACGGTGGTGGAACTTGATGATACTCTGAGCCAATTCCTTTCTTGTTTTGCTCAGAATCTTTACCATTCAGTTTTAGATTGAAAATGCGTTCAAGAACATATGATGAAGCGTGATAAATGTGTAACTTGTTGTTATCTTGTTCTAAATCAGCTATTTCACGCTTTAGCTTAGCAACATCTTCAATGTGAGAATTTACAACTTGTTGCTTAATTTCATATTGTTGCTTAAGCGTATCAGATGTTTCAGAACAATGTTTCAATCTTGATTGAACAAGTTTCATTTGACTCTTCACGTCTTCATATGATTCTTTTGTAATATGATATGCAAGTTTTATTGAATCATACTCCTTTTTTCATTTCTTGAAAAGCATTTTCTTTTAGCAAACATTCTTCAGTCATTTTTGAAACCTTTTCTTTCAAAATTTCATTTTCTTTTTCCAAAAGCTTGCATTTTTGTGTTAGCTTTTCGTCATTATCTTTCAAAACCTTTTCGTTTTCTAACATTTCTTTGCATTTTTCTTTGAAAACTTCTTTGATTTTATTGAACTCTAAATCTCTTGTTCTGAATTTTTCATCTTTTTCAGTACAAGCACTGCACGTTTCCATGCATTTCTTGCATTGTTCAGCAGTTTTGTTTAAGACTTCAGAATCAGTTGAAGTATTTACCTCAGTGATTGGCACTTCGGCTTTCTCTTCAGTCTGCTTATGATCTACTACTTTCTTCTGATGTTCCTCAGCAGCATCATCAGCATTAATCACTTCAACTGATCTTTCAATCTTCTTATCAGTTTCTTCTTTCTTCTTCAGATCTTCTTCATTCTGCTGTTTTTCAGTAACAACTTCTTTAGCTTTCACAACTTCAACTTTTACTTCCTCAGCAGCCTTTTTCAAAACATCCACCAAACTTTCAACATTCTTCTTCATCCTCTCTTCATCTCTCTGTCTTAGACTCTCTGTCATGACATCTCTGATGATTTTATCCAGCTTTTTCTCATAATGTTTATCTTTTGCAACATTTGAATAGTACTCGCCGGATAAAGGGATTACTGCAAGAACGTCGTCAAACACCACTTCCTTTCGATGAACAACTAGTTCTCCTTTGCTGTTGACATAACATTCTCGTTTCTTGTCATACCTACCATAATTCTTCACTTCTTCATTTTCTTCCTCCATCTCTTCAATTCGATACCCAACAATACATCTCTCTCTGTATGTTTTCTCTTTCAGAATCTCTTCTCTCATTTTCTCTTTTATCTCAGCAACAAAAGCACGATGTTTGTTCGATGATTCTCTTTTGACTTTTGCTTTGAGCTGATCACTGACAACATCCTCTTCTGGAAGAAATTCACTCCAGTCGAATCCTTCGTCATCTTGGATCACAACACATGCTCTTGACTTCTCTTTCTCAGAATTATTTTCAATTTGTTTCAACCTTGGTGATTCCTCTCTACTCCTGTGATAGATCGCTTTTTGATAGTAATCTTCTTTAAACAGATTAGCGGTTTTTTCAACAGCAGAGTTTTTGCATTCTCTTTTCAAATGACCCTTTTACTTGCATTTGAAGCAGGTCACTTTTGATTTATCGAAGCCCAGTTTTGTTGATGGTCCACCGATTGATTGTCTGCCAGTAATTTCCATGAACCGCTGAGCTCTTCGAATGCAGCTTGCCAAACACCATCTCAGATCAACGAGTTCCATCTCCTCTGGATCTATCTGGTCATAATCTTCCTTTGTCAGTTCAGAATTTCCAATTTTCCCAGCTACCAGATCTTCGTATGATTCCAGAACCGTTGCCAGAAAACTCATTTGTTGTTTAGCAGCATTTATGCTCACTGCTGGAGAATTTTTTAGCTTTAAAGCGATGTTGCAGAGAATTTCTTTAGAGTCTTCAGAGTTTGATGTTGTTGATGATGAATGATATTCTGGATTGTAGCTTGATGAGCTTTTCTATGAGTCTTTCATCTTTTTCAACACTGTATGCAGTCTTTGGTGATTCACTAACTGTCACCGAAGGTACGCTGCCCTTGTAGTAAAGACCGACATTCTGTTGATGCGAAGAACTGCTCATCTTGCTTTGCTTTTGCAGCTCAAGCTCATGACTTTCAATCTTTTCTATCAAAACATTAAGATTAATTTTATCACACAATACATCATTTTTCAATATAAACACAAACATTTGCCACTGATCAGCTCATGGTAACGCTTCAATGATTTCATCACGGGTTTTTATGATTCCAAATCTATCGAGTTCGATTTTAAGGTGACAAAATCTTTCAATCATTTGTCTTACTGATTCACCTTTTAAACCGTCAAACAAATCAAATTCTTTTTTAAGTAAAGCTATTGTTCTTTTTGATTTGTTTACCACCCTCAGCTTTAACCCGTAATGCTTCCCACACTGATTTAGATGAGCCATCGTGATTAAGCAGTGCGAATATGTCATCTCTAATCGATTGCTGGATTAAGGAAATTATTCGTTGTTCATATGAGAAATTCTTTTTATCGTCAACGGATAAGCTTTTAAGTGGAATTTCTTCGTTTTTATCATCGACTGGTCTACTGTATCCGAATTCCATGCAAAACCAGCTTTCGTGCGCATAAGCTTTGGTCCAGTTAATAGATCGTTCTTTCCACCATGTATAATCTTCAGTACTGTCAAGTTTTGGTGGTTTAGAATGTGTTCCGTAAAAGTTATCATGATTAATGTTTTCAGTCATTGCTTTCGATAAGCTTTTCGGTGTAACAGTCAATGTTTCAGAAGATTCTGAAGTGAACGCCTTGTAAAATGTGTTGTAAAACTCTTCAGCCATGACGTTCGATTCCTTGTTTTTCTTCTTCGCCTATCGCACTATGAATTTGCACCTCGTTTATCACCTGCAAGTACACAAACAAACAATTGATCAGTTTTAAACAAACTCTCGGATCGAATGTATAACCGGTCGGACGTGGTCAATGAAAGTCAATCGAATGGCATGATAGGATGAGTTTTGAACGAATGATCCTTCGGTCTAACTAGGACAACAAAAGTCAAATGACACCTATGATAATTCCTCCGATCGGATGTAGATCCGGTCGAATGGCCCTTTGTTAATTTGGATCGGATGACAATGGATCGGATGGCAATGAATCGGATGGCAATGGATCGGATGGCAATGGATCGGATGGCAATGGATCGGATGGCAATCCGTACGAATCACCCTTCGGTCGGATGACTTTTGCCCTTCGACCGGATGACTTTTACCCTTCGATCGCTGTAACAAATCAACAAATAATCAAATCTGCTAATGCTCGGATGGTCATCCGATCAGATGGCCATCCGAGTGGTGAACAAAATCAAGAACAATGACGAATGACATATTTTTTCAAACAGAAAATCCTTGATTTCTCTCAAACCACTAGGAATTTTGATCTGAAAATTTGTAGGCTTATAAAACATTCGCATATAATATCCAAAAATCAGCCAATTTTATCCGTGAAAACATTGTTAATTTTGCGTTTTTCTGTCCAAAATGTGAAGAAGATAAAAAGATGAAGAAATTGACAAATCTGATGCGATTTTTTATCTGAATCTGTTGATTTCTTGTGCGATTGATCCGTGCAATCGAACTCCTGCTCTGATACCACTTGTAGGATCGGTTTTGACTCCCGAACGATTGCGTATGACGCGTGCGGCGTGCGGAATCCGTACACGTACGTGGACCGAACACAAGAACGTACTATAATCTGTGATTCGATTGAATGATATGAAAATACAAGCAACTTGAATCACCTTTTGCACTTTCTCTCTCTACTTTCTCTCTCTAGGATCCAAGCTCCTCTAATGGTAGAAAATGGCAAAAGTTCTAAATCTAAGGCATAAGCCTCCTACTTATAGGCCAAGGCTTTTAAAGAAGTTCTCCTTAATTACAATATTGTCACCTTGCCTTTTTCCTAAATATTACACTATAAAGCCTTGTTTTCTTCTAAATTCTGCTACGAACTTGATTGACGGAGGCGAAACACATAGCTGCACTCACATCATCATCATGATGTGTTCACGAATACCGCTCCTGCCATCATATTTCATAGTCATCAACTTCAGAATAGGAGTGCTAGCATGCGCCTTAGACGTTCCCTTGAATTGTTCCTCCACAGATGTCACGCCTTGCTCTCTCGGTGGGCCCGAATGTGAAGTATTAGCATGACGACTGTATATCGATTTCATAATGCAGCGGAAATAAGGATTTACGTAATAATAAAGCACAACTATTTAGAAACTCCCAAAATATATTAAAAATTTTAAGTATCGATATGTGATGCAATATATCCCAAATGTGGATCGAATAAAACTTTAAATGGAATTAGAGACATCATTGGTCTTTTGACAATGGAGTCACCCTATCCTAGCCTACAATTGAGGTTTGCCTCCTGTAAGTCAATCTTTAAAAGAATAATAGCATATTTCCCCTTAGAAACACCCTTAATTGCATATTTACCCAACCCTAAATAAAAATTGCATATTTCCTCTCCTCTATTAAAATTACAAAACTACCCACCTCTAAAATGGAAACCTTTCAAGAATTTTCAGACTCTCCACCACCCAACAAACCCCACTACGAAACTTTTCCTCATCATCTACATCTCACCTAATTTTCAAAAAAAAAAATCTACATCTTACCCATTAGTTCGCGCATTGAAATCAGCAATCAAATCAGAACAAGACCCTTTAAAGACCGCTAAACTCTTCGAATCATCAATTTCAATACCCACATTCTGACGCTACAAGCCCCTGTTCACTCTACTAGTCCACAAACTCACTCGACCCAAACGATTCGACCTAATCGATCGCATATTATCCAAATCAATCACTGATTCACTTGCCCCACAACTCGCTTCAGAAGGGTTTTGGCTCAGAATTGTCATGTTATACTCACAAGCTGGAATGGTGGACAATGCACTCAAGGTGTTCGACGAAATGCTTCAGAGAAAAACCTGCACGTTGACTGAAAAATCGCTTTGTGGGGTGCTTTCTGTGATGCTGGATAACAAGATTCATGATGATAAGTTTCATCAGACTTATGAAAAAGTCGTAAAAAAGACGGGTGTTTCACCGGGTGTTAAGTCGTTTAATATGGTATTGAAGGCTCGTGTTAAAGCGGGTCGGGTTGATTAGGCTCAGGAGTTGGTTACTGAGATGGAAAGTAAAGGTGATGTGAAACCGGATACAGGTTCGTATAATATATTGTTGGGAGGGTATAAAGTTGCAATTTTCTAAAGTTTAGTAAAATGAAGGGTAAAATAGTCTTTCTATAATTTAATTTTAATAAATTAAATCAAAATGGGTAAATTTGCAATTTTACTAGTTAATAGAGGGGAAATATGCAATTTAATTTTTGGCTCGGGTATATATGTGTTAGAGCATGTGAGATCGTTGGTACTTGTACTGGATTAGTTTAATTGTAGTTTGTATGCATTTTGAATGTTTAGGGGGTTGTTTTGTAATTATCTAGAAGTTGTATTCCTGACATAGTGTAGTTAAGATTCCAGCAAATTTATAAATTTGCTGGCTAGTCAGGAAACTAGTATATATACCCCAAGCATTGTAACACATTCAAGCTTTTGGCTCTTGGTGGAATCAAGTGTTGTTTACATTCATATTGTGCTTTGATCTGATTTCCAAGGTTGTTTATTGCTATATCTTTCTGTTGGATTCAATACAACACTAGTTGTATTCCTCAATCCATTAGCTTCACCTTCATCTTCATTCTTGATATTTCTTGACTATTCATAGTTCAAACACTTAATCAATAGGTGTTTTGGACTAAAACAACCAACCACTGTGATCCGGATACGTTTTGGGATCTACAATTTGGTATCAGAGCCTTTGTGCTCTTGGTTGTTGTGTTCTTGTTAAGATTTTTCATTGTTTTGAAGGTTTTTCAAAGTTTCAAGGTTTTTCAAATTTTTGGGCTTAAAATGGATTAATTTGGTGTGTTTAATTGATATGTTGTTGTTAATACTTGGTTAGGGAGTTATTTTGGTCATTTTGGTGCATCAAAACATGGTTTTTGGACTGTTTTTGAGTGATTAGTGGGTTTTAGTTCGTGATAAACCCTCTGGTTAGCGAAATTAGTTTGAATACAGCGATGATTTTTTGAATACAGCGAAGATATTTTGAATACAGCGAAAATATTTTTTGAACATAGCGAACACAGCGTTGAACTCAGCGAAATAGTTTGAATCACTGAGTGCTTCGTCGCATAATCAGCAAATTAGCCGACTATCGTTCGAGCGAATTAGCTGATCATCAGCGAAATAGAATCATTTGACCCATTAGCGAAATTATCGAAGGCGACTTCGAGAACCGTGCTAGCGAATCACAGCATTCCTATCACGGTTTCCGGCAATTATAACCTAACTCCGTTTGGTGTTTGATTTGTCAGCGTAGATAGATTGGTTGCTCGTGCAGGATCCAACAACTTGTCAGCGGAGATAGCGAACAAGTCAGCGAAGATTATCAACAACATCGCTCGCCGGCGAATTTAATAGTCTGTCAGCGAATTTAAGCCTGTTTCAGCACACGTTTGTCAAAAAAAAAAAAAAAAAAAAAACAAAGAAAAATGTCGCTAAATCAACTAAGTCCAATCGCTCAAGCTGAACTTGAAACTGGAACCACAACTCGCCCACCAAAGTTGAAAGGAGCGGAAGATTTTAGCACTTGGAAAACACGCATTCAATCGTTCTTCGAGTACACGGATTATAATCTGTGGCTCTCCGTTACGGCCGGACCTCACGTTCCCACGGTAGTTAGAGGAGATGCGGTGGTTACTAACAACGATGCTACCACCTTCACTGACGAAGACAAGGCCCTCATTCAACGTGATCGTCGTGCACACGCCGCTCTAACCATGGCTTTATCAACAAACGACTGCAACATGTTTGAAGAACACCGAACTGCTAATGCACTCTGGAATGCATTGATCGAGTACTATGAGGGAAATGAAGAACTGATCGAAAGCAAGAGAGATATGGTGCAAAAGCAATACGACATGTTTTGCGGAGTCCGTGGAGAGAGCTTGTCTGATCACATTAGCCGCTTCCTAAACATGATGACCAAAATGAAGAAAGCTGGAAATCCTGTAACCAATCGTGCTGCAATAAAGAAATTGCTTGACTCGCTCCCCAAGGAATGGAGCCTGCAGTGTATGATGATCAAGAAGGATTTCCTCAACAATCCTAATCCTGTTACTCTGTCAGATCTGATCAACACTCTAAGGGCATTTGAAATGGACGTAAACAAGAGAGAGATGAACACTGCTGGATATCAACCTAAAGCAACTCAACCTTCAGCAGGATTGAAGAATGTAGCGTTTCTCGCTTCAGGGGGCATTACTCCACAAGCTTCTGATCTAATTTATGCAAATGCTTCCGCAAGCGCATCTAAAGCCCCACAACTTGTTGAGAAGACGATCACTGTCGACACTCAAGCATTGAAAGTTTCAACCGAGAATGTGGCACTCTTCAACACTTTCCTAAGCAGCTATGAAGCCCTAATGTCTGGGGAATTGAAGAAGGAGATGTTTACTGCCGAAGACATGTATCAGGTTGATCCAGATGATATGGAAGAAATGGATCTGAAATGGCAAATGGCCATGATCACTCTGAGATTGAAAAAGTTTCAAGACAAGACAGGCAAGCGATTAGGTCTTGGAAAAGCTGGTTTTGACAAGTCTAAGCTGAGGTGCTACAACTGTAAGAATCTTGGACACTTCAAGCGTGACTGTCCGATGTTGAAAGAGGGAAACAGTGAAGCTACTCCTGCTGCTAAACAGATCACTGCCGAAGAGAACAAAAGCAACGCTTCTCCCAGCACGCCAAAGGCTTTGGTTGTTGAAGACTATGACTGGAGCGAAGAGATCACTGAAGCTAAGGAACAAGTCAGCAAAGCCCTGATGGCCAAAATCTCTAGTGAATCATCTGCAAAGCATTTTGAGAAGCAGACAACGGGAATCCCAACTGGGAACAATGATGCTGACAAGGGATTGAAAGGTATTCTGCCTTCAGTGGAGTCTGGTGATAAAGCTGAAAAAGATGCTGAGAAAGGAAAGGATAAAGCTCAAGCTACAGCCATGAAAGCAGATGCATCAAAAGATAAGGCTGACAAAGACTTGAATAAGCTCCAGAAATGGCTTCGAATGCTCATGGAATACATCTGGCACGTCGACAGCGGATGCTCAAGACACATGACGGGGTTAAAAGAACTATTGAAGAACTTCCGCTTTATTGATGGCGACTTCGTGTCTTTTGCCGGAGACGAAAAGGGAGGGAAGATTGTTGGAGTAGGCGATGTAGTATCCGAAGCTCTCACGCTGGAAAATGTCAACTATGTTCCAGAGTTGTGCTACAATCTCATGAGCGTCTCTCAAGTGTGTGATAAAGGAATCTCAGTGCTGTTCAATGACATGGAATGCCTGTTCCTGAAGCCGGGTTATGTTGTTCCTGCAGAAATGATCATGCTTACTGCTCCAAGACAGAACAACACATATGTGCTCAACATGAAGAATGCCAAGACAAATGACAATCTAACATGCCTGATCTCTAAAGCTTCAGAATCGGAGTCACTGCTTTGGCATAGACGACTGGGCCATGTCAATTTCAAAAATATGAATAAACTATCTAAGTTAAACTTAGTTAGAGGTCTTCCGATTAAAGAATTTCCATTTTCTGAAAAATGTATTGCATGCGCCCAGGGAAAACAGCATAAGAAACCTCACAAGACCAAAGCAGTGAACACGATTTCTGCACCACTTCAGTTACTGCACATGGATCTTTTTGGTCCTATCAGTGTTAAAAGTCTCGCTAAAAGCTCTTATTGTTTGGTTGTAACAGATGATTTCTCTCGATTTTCATGGGTATATTTTCTTGAAGCAAAGAGCGAGACTGCTGAAGTCTTAAAAGCATTCATTCCCTTAATAGAGAACGTAATCAAACGGAAAGTGAAGTCCATAAGAAGCGACAACGGGTCTGAATTCAAAAATCAGACCTTCATATCCTTCTGCGCAGAAAAAGGAATTCATCTTCAATACAGTGCAGCCAGAACTCCTCAGCAAAATGGAGTTGCTGAACGCAAGAACAGAACATTGATTGAAGCTGCAAGAACCATGCTAGTGGACTCCAAGCTTCCAATTATCTTCTGGGCTGAAGCAGTTAATACAGCATGCTACGTTCTGAACAGGGTGCTCATCGTGAAACCTCATGGAAAGACAGCATACGAGCTTCTCTTCAAAAGAAAGCCTCTTATAGATTTCTTCAGGCCATTCGGATGTTCGTGCACTCTGTTGAACACTCAAGAAAATCTCGTCAAGTTTGAAGCAGTGGGTGATATCTGCTACTTTATGGGGTATTCATCCACTCAAAAGGCTTATCGTGTTTACAACAAACGAACAAAGATGGTGATCGAATCGTACTACGTGGACTTTCAAGAAGGAAATTACACCAACACTGGAAGCACTCCTGACTGGTTCTATGATGTGAGTGTGATCTTCAATAACTTTGAAATTCCGGAAACTGCGTCTGACCCTGAGCCAGTCGAAGACGTTCAAGTTGAACCTTTGTTTGACTCGTCTGACATTGGTTTGACTCCTTTCACCACCCGATTATCTCCATCATCTGCTGATCCGATTATGGCTGTAAATGAATCAAATGGTGACACTTCGCCTGAGAACACCCAAGACAATGGTGCTTCTTCTTCACAGGCAAATGTGAATGAGCCAACTCAAGACGATGATCCACCAATAATTTATGTCGACGAACATTTCACCAACCTTCCGCAGCAAATCGAATCTCTGACAAATGCAGGTTACAAGACAAATAAAAATCATCCTCTTGAAAATGTCGTTGGCGCAGTAGAAGAAGGAGTACGCACTCGAGGGCAGTCAGCAAGCATCAACAAAGGTCTCTTCGCAGCTTTTCTATCACAATCAGTTCCACGTGACATCGAAGACGCTATTCAAGACTCCAGCTGGGTTCAGGCAATGCAAGAAGAATTATCCCAATTCAGGAAACTCAAAGTGTGGGAACTTGTAGATTTACCTGAAGGAAAGTTTCCTATCGGCACTAAATGGGTCTTTCGAAACAAGATGGATGATTGTGGGGTGGTTATCAAGAACAAGGCTCGGTTGGTGGTGCAGGGTTTTCGACAAGAAGAGGGGATTGACTACGAAGAGGTTTTTGCTCCAGTCGCAAGATTGGAAGCAATCAGAATATTCCTGGCGTATGCCTCTTATAGAAACTTCAAGGTCTTTCAAATGGATGTCAAAAGTGCGTTTCTGTACGGGAAAGTCAAGGAAGAAGTTTACGTGTGTCAACCTCCAGGGTTCGAAGATCCTCATTTTCCAGGCCGTTATTTCAAATTGGATAAAGCACTTTATGGCCTTCATCAAGCTCCACGCGCCTGGTATGAAACACTGTCCACATACCTTCTGGATTGTGGTTATTCCAGAGGGACGATTGACATGACACTCTTCACCAAGAAGGTAGGGGAAGATGTTATGTTAGTCCAAATCTATGTGGACGATATCATATTCGGGTCAACCAATGAGGCCTTGTGAAGAGAGTTTGAATCGATCATGAAGGCAAAATTCGAAATGAGCATGATGGGAGAACTGAATTTCTTTCTGGGTTTAGAAGTGAAGCAAAGGGAGGATGGAATTCTGATTCATCAAGCTAAATATATTCAGGACATTCTCTTGAAATACAACATGAATGACTGCAAAGTGGCAAGCACGCCATTCGCCTCCCAAACAGAGCTCACTTTAGATCCTCAGGGAAAGTCAGTGAACAAATCCTTCTATCGCTCAATGATCGGATCTTTGATGTATCTGACAGCAAGCAGACCTGATATCATGTGGGCAGTTTGTCTTTGCGCTCGTTTCCAAACAAATCCAAAGGAATCCCATGAAATTGCCGTAAAGCGCATCTTCCGCTATCTGAAAGGAACTCCAAAACTAGGGCTTTGGTACCCTAAAGATAGTAATTTTGACTTAATTGCATATTCTGACAGCGATCATGCAGGTTGCAAAGTGGATCGCAGGTCCGTATCCGGAGGATGTCAATTTCTGGGAAACCGGCTGATTTCATGGCAAAGCAAGAAGCAAACAACAGTGTCCACGTCAACAGCTCAAGCGGAATACACTGCGGCATACAGTTGCTGTTCACAAGTTCTCTGGATACAGAATCAGTTGCTGGATTACGGAATCAACATCATGAAGACTCCGATATTCATCGACAATGAAGCTTGTCTGGGAATTGTGAAGAATCCCGTGCACCACTCAAGAACCAAGCACATCGAAATTCGCATTCATGCAATTCGAGACGCTTACGAAAAGGGCTATATTCAAGTGGTGCCTGTGGATACAACACAGCAACGGGCCGACATCTTTACGAAAGCGTTTGACAAAACCCGTTTTAACCAGTTGGTAACCTGGTTAGAAATGGTTAATTTCCTTGACTGGAAATGAATCTTGTGTTGATTAAAAAAAAAAAAAAAAAAAAAAACTTCTAATTAAAATCAAAATAATAAAGTTTTTTTTGCTTGTTGAAAATAAAACTAGTATTGAAAAGTGTCGCCCACCAAAAAGATTTTCTTGTTAAAATTTTATTTTCGGGCTAATGGACTTACGAAAATAAAAATTTTAGGGGGGATATTCAGAAAATTCTTGAAACAGGTGCTTATGTCAGACTCCTGTTAGAAGAAGTGATAGAAAATTGCTAACACTTTGTCATCTCTTTGAACAGAATACAATATACAATCAGGGTACCAAGCAACGACGTGTCGGTAGATTCAGCAACACCGACGAGTAAACTGCTGGTAGGGAGCCGAACATAATATCTACACAAGAATTCTGGCTTTTCTCAGGCATTACGCACCTCAGTGGGTAACACGTTGCGGCATATGGCTTAATGGTCTTGAATCTTGTGTTGACGGATTGCCAAAGTCTGAGATTTCGGGTCTTTATATTGGTATGTCATTCGGAGGATATCATAGTTGCTCTTCTGCTGTACGGTGGTACTGACCTAGACGCGATGCTATGATATTCTCTTATTAATAAGTGCCTTAAAAAAAAAAAAGGCCAAACCCTGTATAATAAGCGCCATTAGTGGCCAAAATCCATAATAAGTGCCATCTTTGGCCAAATTCTCTGATAGATCAGTAGGCAACTCTGCTGTACGGTAGTACTGACCTGTTCGCCGAACCATCTATCTTAACCCTCGATAGTTCCTGGAATCTCTGTTGTACGAAAGTACAGACCTGATCTCCGTTCTATCGTTGAAGAGAATGAATCCAATATACTCACCCGTTATGAGGAATCTTTGTGCATACCTTGATCGCGGGGGTATGTCCTGATGTGGGACTCACGAGGGCGTAATGATTCTATTTTCAATAGCTTGTGTGGGGGCCATCGAAGACTTGTCAAAATTACCGAAAACATGATAAAACACGCTCTCCGAAGGTACGTTGAAAGAAGGATGCATGGATTTAAGCGGACAAACATACTGACAGTTTTTCTTGTGCCCTGGTTAGTAATATAATAGTAATAATATATAAAGAATGTGGCAAGTGTTGGCAGTATGATCCTCTGCAGGTAAGTTCGGTAAGTGTCGGACATATCAGGAAATTCTAAGTTAAATGAATCCTCGCAGAGCAAGATATTTGAAGTTCGGAGTCAAAATGGCCCAAATTTTAGCATTACTGTGAATATTCCGAAATAAACTTGTTTTTAAACAAAAATGGGCACGTTTTTCGAGAACGTGTGAAATCATCAAGCAAAAACCAAAATATATTAAAAATAAGACTAAGCCGGCGAATTTAAGATGCCAGCGAATTTATATATTCGCTGGTTATTTTTTTAACCGTACATATATATCTTTCTTACAACCGTCATTTTTCAAAATTTCACTTATTCACCATTTCATCGCCGGCATTCCCTCTACTTTCTTTTCTTCCTAGTTAATCAACATACAATCTTCAACACAAGGTTCCTTTCAATCAAAGAAATCAGGTTTGTTTGTTTACTCAGTCTGCATCTAGTCGATTCGGTGAATTATTTGTTTAAATGTTTGATAGTGCTGGATATCATTTGCGTTGTATTAGGTTGAGGGTTTGGGTTCTTGTTTGAGGTTTGTTTTGAAATTATTGTTTGTCGGTTTAAACAGAAATCATGGCTCATGATCTTGTACGCATAAGTCAATTTGGATATCACTCGAGTCGGTTCGGTGTTGTTTAAGAAAGAGGGTTTTAAAAGGAATCGTTTGATCTTAAACAGGTTGGGGGTTTTGAAAAGGGTTTTTCAAGAAAAACTTGAACACAGCGAATTTAACATGGTGGCAGCGAAATTAGCGTATTTAGGTTAGGGAAAGTCAAAAGTCTCGAACGCGAGTTCGAGCGACCAGCAAATGATCTATTTCGCTCGGGTGGCGATCTAGATCGATGTGTTCGCTGGTAAATCGTTTCCGAAAAGGTGATGATACCATCGCTATGTTCGCCAGCGAATCTATCAGTTAAATCACGTCATAACCCTAGCGAACATAGCGATGTTCTCTAAGTATTGTTGAGTTCGATCTGCTAGCGAAGTCAGCGAAGATCACAAGTCTCGAACGCGAGTTCGAGCACCGAGTCACATTATCTAATCCGCCCGGATGGCGAGATAGATTGTGATCTCTGCTGACAAATCAGTTCCGTGTCAAAACCATGTTTTCATTATATTCGCTAGCGGATTTATTAGAACCATCCGGTAATCAATGTCATGGTCAACATCAGCGAAGAAAATATCTGATCTGGCAGCGAAATTGTTATATATTCAATTTTTTTTATTTTATTTCTTTTCATTTTTAAATTGTATATGTCTTTTGTAAATTCCAGTTTCGTACATAGTTTATCTGGTATCCACACACTCTAACTTGCTTCGTTTTCTGTGCAGCATGGTGAAAGTACTGGAATGGGATAAAACCCTCAAGCATAATCAGAGTATAAATCTTGATCTAGTTCCAACCGACTTCGAAGACGTAACCAGATGGGTACGTAACAGCAGGATCGGATACGCGGTGGAGACCTCAGTTGCTGTCTATCCCCTTCACATTCAAGAATTCTGGGAGAACGTGAAGCTGGAGTCTATAAACAACAAACCGGGAATCTCTTCAACTGTGCGCAACAAAAGAGTGGAAGTGACAGAGGAAAGGATACGTCAAGTTCTGAAGCTTAAAGACAACAGTGATGAACCGCAAAGTCTCAGTCAAGATGATATTCTCGACGGTTTTAGAGGAATGGGATACGCCGGGGATTTCAGAAACAAGAAAGAAATCAAGAGGGGAGGTCTCACCCGGGATTGGAGGTTTATTGTTCACGTGATCTCGATGAGCCTAGCTCATCGAAAAGGCGGGTTTGACGGTTTGAATCTGGAGTGGTCTGCAGCTATGCTGAGCTTATGTACTAATCTAAAGTTCAATCTCTCTGGATTAATATTCAATTATATGAGAGAGAATGCAAATGGACCGACTTGGGCGATGTACCCGAGATTTATTCAAATGCTCATAAATGATCAACAGAAAGACCTCCCCAATGACGGAAATACCTACAAGTTTCACGTGCCTACAAGCAGACAATATACAGAAATCAAAACCAACGAATGGGTTCTGCTGCACGACTGGATGTATAGAGCTGAGAGACTACCCATTGTTAAAGCTGCATATCAGAGATACAAAGAAGGTGTCAAAGCTAAACAACAGAAAGCTGCACAAGCACAGGCCGAAGCAGCCGCCAAAGAAGAAAGTAGTAAAGGAAAACGAAAGGGCAAGCAACCTGCAGTAGAAGAACCTCCTAAGAAGAAAAAGACAACAGGAGGTTCTGAACGTTTGATGAGTTCTGCTATCAAGGCAGCACAGACTGAAGAGCAACGTAAACATATTCAAGATCTGAAAGCCATTCATGCAATGCAGGAAAAAGAGAAAAGAGAAAAGAGCCTGAAACGTAAAGAAATATCTTCTTCCGAGATGCCCAAAGTAGTTCCTGAAGAAACTCAAAACCTCAATGATTTCGTTGATCAAATTCTTGTTGATCCAGATGAGGCAGAAGCAGATGAAGGCACATCAAAAGTTTCCCCAGTCAAACCAACAAGAATCTCAAAGCCACCTGTCGTTCCACAAAGGCTACGTCCATTTCAAGACTTGTATGATCGGTTGATAAAAGACACCGGGCCTTCCGTGGCGAAAGAAATTTGTCTATTAAAGAATCAAGTCAATGATACAAACATCCTGAGAGAGAAACTCAAAGATCAGAGAAAGAAGAACAAGGAAATGACGGCATACATGGCCAAGCAAGCCAAGTTTGTCAGATTTCAGCAAGCCAGCTTGGAGAAGCTCTACAGGATGATGCGGGGAATATGTGAAAAAGCGAACATTGAGCCGATGTTTACATTCGATGAAATCTTCGATTTTGAAGCTTTCATTCAGGAAGAAACGGCTCGCAAAGAAAAGGAAGCCGAAGCTAAGAAAAAGAGATTAGAATCTGTTGACAAGGCATTGGAGGGAAACGAAAGCGAAGAAGAGGAGGCTGATCGAGAAGTAATGCCACCGACCTTCATTGAATGGGGACTGGAGGATGAAGTCCTGTATGAGCAAGAAGACGGTAAAACGTTTACTCCAGAGCACCCCGAGTGGTTTAGAAAAGAACGAGAAAAGCTTCCTGATCTTCATCAAGTAATAAAGGTCGTAAAACCTGAGGAAACTGAGAAAATCATCAGCTGGATGTATGACAACCTCAGAGGCATGTTTGTAGTGAAGAGACGGGGTGGTGTGATACAGTATTTTGCAACAGGATTTGATCTCTTCTCGCTCCCAAGGTGGGATTTAAGAGAGCTTGGGCGTCTGAATCTGCTAAACCATGGTGACAGAGGCATTGGAAGAGATTTTGAACGTCTAATTACGAAAGAATGTGACAAGAATTTCTCGAATCATGCCCCACAGCGCCCAAGACGCCGAGTGTCAAAAACTACCTTCGATCCAGTAACAGGCAAGGGAAAGGTGACGTGGGTTGTTAACCCTACTAAAGTTGTCACCAGAGTCAAGCTTCCGGAAGAAATCCCTGTGGCCCTTAAGGATTTCAAGAAATGGTTTTATGATAGTCAAACCGGTGAAGCTGTAATCAGGTCAAACGACAATGTCGTTATACGAATTCTGGATCCTATGGACGTATTTCAGTTCGGGCTCTCGGATCTCACCATGCTGAATGCAAGTCGTATCAACGTCGGAGCTGGAAATGCAAATCTTGAAGAGGCAGCACTGTTTCAGCGAGCAGTGGAGCGTGCCTGGAGATTAAAAAGAGATATGCTCGACATGGTAGACAAAATAGAAAAGCGAAAAGAGAAAGAACAGAAAAAGAGAGAAGCTCGAAAGAAAAAGAAACATGAAACAACAGTGGAAGGAAGCGCTACTTCAACTGCAGATCCAACCACCACCGACTCTCAAGCCACACCAACACCTCCGGCCTCATCCACATATGAGGCCACTAAGGAGGATCAAAAATCAAGTGAAGCCAATGTTAATCAGGAACCTCCGGTAGCACCAACGGAGATTGTCACACCACCAGAAACGATCGTTGTGGAAGAAAATCCAATCGAGCCAGAAAAGCAAACTACGGAAGATCCAGCGGTTACCACAGAAGAATGAGAAGACAAGCACGCAACGATCTAGGGGGGATATTGTTAGAGCATGTGAGATCGTTGGTACTTGTACTGGATTAGTTTAATTGTAGTTTGTATGCATTTTGAATGTTTAGGGGGTTGTTTTGTAATTATCTAGAAGTTGTATTCCTGACATAGTGTAGTTAAGATTCCAGCAAATTTATAAATTTGCTGGCTAGTCAGGAAACTAGTATATATACCCCAAGCATTGTAACACATTCAAGCTTTTGGCTCTTGGTGGAATCAAGTGTTGTTTACATTCATATTGTGCTTTGATCTGATTTCCAAGGTTGTTTATTGCTATATCTTTCTGTTGGATTCAATACAACACTAGTTGTATTCCTCAATCCATTAGCTTCACCTTCATCTTCATTCTTGATATTTCTTGACTATTCATAGTTCAAACACTTAATCAATAGGTGTTTTGGACTAAAACAACCAACCACTGTGATCCGGATACGTTTTGGGATCTACAATATGCAATTTCAAAGTTTTTTTTAAGGGGAAATATGCAAAAAAACCCATCTTTAAAATACATTAGCTTTCACTAGTAAATACATTTAACAGACACATTTATAAAAACATTTAATAATCACGGGACAAGTATCTTGATTTACCAGTTTTACATACTTATCACATGAAGGAACTAGTACTAGCTAGTGTTGATCAATATATACACCATTGCTTTGTATCTTTTAGCTATATGCATGCATCCCACACTTATGGTCATTGCAATAATGGATATCGGGGAACCGGATACGCGTATTATTAACCACCAAATGCTTTATGTTAATCAAGGAATACGTATTAAATCATCACTTAGTAAGCATTAAACCCATTATGTGATAGAAGAACCAAAGAGTTTTATACCATATCCCAACTTTTAAAAAAAACAAGTTAAAAGTATTTACTTGTACTAGCAGTTGAACACATCGTATTTGGTTTGTACTGCAGTTGGATCAAAGTTTATTGGCTTACGGTACGGACACTAGTGGGATCTATATTCACATAGTAGATGGAAATAATATCTATGAGAATCGTTTACTGATCGTTATAAGTCTTTGAGACTTGATCGGTTAACATGGATTTAAATACGATTTCGTTCGATTAAACGGTGACTGAATAGAATGTTGGTTATAACCGTACGAGTGAGGAGTCTCGTACAATAAGGTTTATCAACCTTGCATTCTGATTTGAAAAGGTTTTAAAAAGGTATTGACGCTTTACAATTCGTATATACGGTTTCGAACGGGAAAATGGGTTCGCGACAAGTCGAATGGTAAAACATAATTTTGTTACGTTTTCCAAACTGATTTGATGTATAAAGTATCACATTACATATGTTATAAATCATTCGTTGGTAAATATATATTTTTAAACAAAGCTGAGTTTTGACTTTCATAAAACTTAGGTTTGACTTGTCAAATTAAACCACTTAGACGTGATAATCATGAAATGTAAATGTGGGGTTTTATTCCCTGCATTATTGTTGGTGCATCCGTCTGTCGTCTTCGTCTTGTATCGAGTCTTGAATATAGCTAGTTAGATCAGGGCACGAAAAACGAGAAAATGTAGTTAGAAGAGATTTCGCTTGAAATGGTGTAGGTCAAGTTCAAGCGAAATCACATCATTCTGATTCCGCTTGAGATAGTTCTTGATGATTTCTCTTGAATTGTTAGTGTCTAATTCCGCTTGAACTGAACATGTGTATGTTCAAGTGGAATCAGGAGGCTATATATAGTCCTCCCAAGCGAAATCTCAGGAGTTAGTCTTCCGGTTTGCAATGAAGTGCTGCCGAAGTGTCGAATTGCTGTAAAAGTCATTCAATCTATACATTCGACAGTTTAAAGTGTATTCCTTGCTGAATTGAACTCAGTTTCTTAGTTTCCGCCTCTGAAACTGAGATAAACTCTTCTGATCGACTCGTTCGGGTCCGAAAACGATCCTACAAGTGATATCAGAGCTCAGGAGGAAGAGTTCATACTAATTCAGCTGCGTTTTCTGTTTTTCTACACCTTCTTTTCAAATTGAACATCATTTCACGGTTAAAATTGGCTGAAAATTTCACTGTACACGCGTAATCATGATTTAACATATCCTTAAAAGTTTCAGGCTAAATTTTAAACTAAAACTGGTCATTTTGATAATTCCGCTTGAAAGTGTTCGATTGAATGATGACGTCACAGTGATTCTGCTTGAAGTTTGGTCTTGATTCCGCTCAGAACTGTGTTTCCGCTTGAGATTGTATTTTGATTTCGCTTGAAATCAAGATCCCGCTTGGAAGTTCAGTGTGATTCCGTTCCAAATTGTTAAGTGATTCCGCTCCAAAGTATTTGGTGATCCCGTTTGAAGATACATTTCTAATTCCGCTTGAAACTGTGTTTCCGCTTGAACTTTGTTGACTGATTCCGCTTGAATTAGTGATATCGCTTGAAAAGGGGTTTCGCTTGAAGATTGATATTTCGCTTGAACAGTCTGTTTTGAGAAATTCTTGATATCCGAAACATGGACGAGGATTTTTATAACGCATTCGCTACCCCGGTTACCCCGATCACTATTGCACAGAACACGATGTTGGAAAACGAAACAGGGACTATGCAAAAGCCGCCTAAGCTAATGAATATCGAGGAGTATAAGGGTTGGGAAGGACGGTTTGAAAATTGGGTACAAGCTAACTATCTAGATGCTTGGGAATGTGTTGAAACTAAATACGTGAGACTGACAAATGATGATGAAGAAGAGATTGCGATCAAAGACATGAGTGCGAATGATAAAAGGAAATATAAGAATGAGAAAATGATGCTACGTCTGCTACAACAAGCTGTGAAAGAAGATATCATGGTCTTATTGCAACATAATGGAAGTTCTTATTCGATTTGGAAAGCTCTAAGATCAAAGTTTGTTGGTAGTCAGGAAATGATCAAGCACAAGAAATCACTTCTAAAAAAAGAGTTTGATTTGTTTCGTGGTTTGAAGAACGAGAGCACAAAGTAGATTATCGAATGATACTGCAATCTGTTGGTGAACATGAGGAGGGTGAGCATCAACAAAGATAATGAGGAGTTGATCGAGAAACTGGCTGATGCTTTACCACACGAAACATGGGGAACTTATTTGATGATGCTAAGGAACAAGAAAGGATTTAGCAACCTGACACTTAGCAAATTCATTGAAAAGTTGGAGGCTCAGGAAATGGAACAGATAAAAATCTCAGAATGAAAGTGTTTGATGGTGAACAAGACATTAGTTTGTACTACAAAGCAGGGTTGAATGATAAAACAACCAACTTGTCACCAAAAGTTGAAACTGCTTTCAACGCAAAGAATTCATCTGGTAGTTCATCAAAAGGATCAAACAGCAACACAAGTTTCTCATCATTTCCATCATTTGATCTGAATGTTTCAACAACAAGAAATGGCAAAAAGCTTCAATGCAATATTGTGTTGAATATTGAAAATGATCAAGAATATTCTGAAGAGTTAGCTAAAAGCCATATGTCTTTGTTGGGAACTGTTCTTGAATCTTATGGTAGTTTTGTTGCAGGTCGGATCGGGAATCCAATGCTGACTAAGGAGGATTACGATCAGATCGATGCTGAAGAGATGGAGCTGATAGACATAAAGTGGTGCTTGGCTAGCGTGTTGAGGAGAGCTGAGAAATTCAAGCAAATCACAGGAAGAGATGATCTTCGTGAGGCTAACGTTTCTACTCTAGGTTTTGACAAATCTAAAGTCACTTGTTTTCGCTGCAGGGAAAAGGACACTTCAAGAGGGAGTGCACCAATCGTGAGGCAAGTGGAGCTCAAAATCCGTTCAATAACAACAATGATTACTACCGAAAGGCCATCTACCATCAAGTTGCTCAACAACCAACTCAACATCAACATCAGGCACAAACTGCTCATGGAAGAAATGTGATTGATGATTCTTTAAAGAGAGCATGTATGGTAAATCAAGATGAGAAAAAGCCATCAACAGGATTCAACTGGGATAAATATATACCAGCTGTTGGCAAAGCATGTGTGATTGATCAAGATGACGAAAAGTTACCTGAAGGGTTTAGCTGGGAGAATTTTATTTGGGATGATTATATTCCTGATCAAGCCCCGGTTCACACAGCTTTTGTTGCCCGAGTTGAAGAAGATAGTGATGATGACAGAGAGTATCATGCAAGAAGATTGGCAGCTCATTTTAAAATGTTGGAAGAAAGTGACAGTGAAGATGAGAAAGCCAAGAAGAAAAAGAAGAAGATCAAGACACCGGTCAGTAGTGATGATGAAGATGTTCCGGTGGTCCGAAGAAAAGTGAAAGAAGTTCCAAAGTTCAAGATAAACGAAGATGTCATTGCAAAAGAGATTCCGGTGAATTGTGAAACCTGTGAGATTATGAAGAAGAAAAACAGTGAGTTGGTTAACAACATGAACAAGTTGAAGGAATCTTATGATATCCTGAACAAAGCAATGAACATGTATAATGATTCCAATGAAGAACAGGCAACAGCAATGAAGACACTTCAAGGAGCATTTATGATCAAACAGAAAGTTGTGAACAACTACATAGAAAAGTGTGCTGCTTTGGAACAAAAGCTAGAGTTACAAAGAATAGAAACTGAAAGAGTTAATCGTTTGTTGAAAAGTTACTCATGTACTTCTTATGTCATTGACAGGATTTATCCAACTGTTGAAGGCATGAAGGCATTTGAAGAGGATGAAGTAACTGAAGAAAAGAATGCTGGAAAAGTTTCTGAAGAAAAGACTCCAGAAATGAAGACTGAGAAGAAAAGCGACACAAAGAAAAAGACTCACAAAAAGAATTCTGGTAAGAAACAAGGTGTCAGTTATAACAAGTGTCTACCCCCGCTGGAAAATGGATATTTGCCCAGAAATCCAAATTCTGAAAGAGTCCAAAAGGCTACAAACTTACTGTGGGAGTCGGAGTCGTCAGTCAATTTTCCAGAAAGTATTGATGTTACGTTTACATCGTCTGACACTGATCAACAATCTCAATTGATGAAGAAAGTGGTGGATCATGTGTTAGATAACGATGAAACTGAGGAGTCAAAGTCAGAGTCTATGTCGGAGTCCAAGTCTGAGTCCAGCACTCCGGGTCAAAATGAAACACAGGGCAAAAGAATTTATGATAAAGAATTCCTGTTATCAAAATCTAATTTGAAGGATGAAACATTTAAAGTGGCTTATACTTCAAATGATTCTGACAAATTATATTCTGATGAGGAATTTCCAGTAAGAGGTGTCAAAACTGAACTGATAAACAAGGTTTTCAAATTAACAGAAATCAATATTTCTGAAATAAAAGATTTAAATCTTTCTGATAAACCTAAAAAATACACCTCAAGAGTGCAACAAAGACTAAACAAGAAAAAGGGTTACAGTTCTGGTTCTGGTTTTCAAAAGAAACCAAACCATAACGGTAATTTCAAAAAGAAAGGTCTTGGATTTACACCAACAGAAAAACAGAAAAATGAAAAATATGTTCGAGATTTTAAATCAAAGATGACATTTGTTTCAGGAACATCTTCTGAAGAGGAGAAAGAAAAGATATTCAGAAAGCAGTCGAACAGAGAGTTCCTTGCAAAGAAGCAAGAAGTGATGAAGAATGCTGATCAGAGAAAGAAGACTCAAACCTGTTTCAAATGTGGTAGAATTGGACATCTTGCGGTGAATTGTTCGCAAGCAATTCAATCCAAACAGGGAGTTTCTAAACTCAAAGAGAAAGTGATTGAGTTTGAACCACCAATTGACAGAACAAAATTATTCAAAAACTCAAAATTTGAAATTGGTGAATGTTCAAACAAGTTTTACAAGAAGAGAGCTAAATCTGATAACCAGAAATGGGTGGTGAAGAAGTCTGTTGATAGTACTAGCGATGATTCTGATAGGTCAAAATCAGAGGAGCTATCTTCTGGCGACGAATCTGATTCCACAAAATCAGAGGAGCCACAGGTTGTTTCAAAAGGTGAAGAATCAGTTTCGACTGTGGATGATGAGAATTTTCCACCACTTTGGGCTGAATATTTTAAGAAGAAAATTGGAAAAGTTGAAATTTCTAACCAATTTTATTCTGATAAGCAGGTTTTTGATGTTGAAAAGGCCTTTAACCCCAAGGTAAAACATATCTTTGGTAAAATGATTAATCGAAAAGTTAAAGGGGTTAAAGAGTTCTACGAGAAGAAGTTGGGAGGTAAGAAACCGAGTGTTGATGACTCGGTAACACCCAAGGCTGGTCAGGATTGGGTGGATATTTTCTTTGAATAGAAAAACCTGACTTGCCGGAGTTCCCAGGTTGGTAAGAGTGGAACATGAATCGACATTATTCTCTGTATTTGATTGTTTTTACGTACAAGTGGTAAATCAGGGACATTAATTTGTACTTGATTTCCTAGAAGTGGTTGACGACAATATGATGAACCACATCCCCATCCCTACAAGTGGTAAAATCAACTAAACTAATTTTCCGGAAAAATCATTTTGATTAAAACAAACTTAAGTGTTTTGAAATCATAATGAGAAAATAGTTTGTTGAAAGGGGGAGTTCTGATTGTTTATGCCAAGTGGATGGCGATTTGAAGCTTGGTACAACAGTTGTCATATTTCTGTACAGTTTGTTTTCAAATATTCTTTAAATTTGAAAAAGTCAAAAACATGATAAAATAAAAAATGAGTTTCGTTGTGAAAAAGAGGAAACGATAGTACATCAGTGGACTATCACAACACGCTAAAGAAATGTAAAGTCAAAAATGTGATAAACAATCTCACTGTGGATATGCCAGTAGGTTTTTACAGATTTAGTAAATTGTGACGAGATATAAACTTAAAATTCAAACTTGCTTATATCGTGGGGAACAATTTCTTGGATATATGGGTAACCCCCGAAATCTTGTTTGAAAGGTCCCTCTTTTTGAGATACTAGGTCTTTATACTCAGTGATATCTGGGGTATTATCCCGGGACTTCTGATGAATGGAAATTCTGACCTAGTCCCCGTATAATACTTTCTGCAAATGCTTGAAACATAGCACAGCCCTCAGCAAAAATGATTAAACAATAAAATTGATAATCATTGCTGTTGAAGAAAAGATCCTCTAAAGGGGACACACCAAAAGTCGAACCGTCATCTCTCTGCTGAACGGAAGTTCTGACCTGAGCTCTCACGGTGTCGCATCTAACCCCTTTATAGATATCATCTGTGGTATACTCACCTGTAAGACTGAATATTGGGATCCGGATACGGGAGTATATTCAAGTGGTGGGACACGCGAATAAGTTTAAGTGTTTAAGACATTAATATCGTATCTCGGAACAGTTGAACTTTGTGTGAAAATTTAAATGGACCAGTATACTGACAATCTAGGTGAATTGTTTAGAACTTAAAATGAAATCAAGCTTAACGGTGTTAGTGATTTGTCTCAGAAACTGATATGATCCTCTTACACAAACTCACAAAAATATTGTTTGTAAATATTTCTTTACTGCATTCCTTATATTCAAAAATCCCAAAAAGATTTTAGTGTGTTTTAGCATAAATTTTGAAAAATTTCAAAAAGATTTTCGGCAACTGGTGTT
Organism: Helianthus annuus; assembly: GCF_002127325.2. Lineage (NCBI taxonomy): Eukaryota > Viridiplantae > Streptophyta > Magnoliopsida > Asterales > Asteraceae > Helianthus > Helianthus annuus. The sequence continues at coordinate 27,797,064 of NC_035435.2, forward strand.
GAAGAGCTGATTTTCAAAATTCCAAGTGCTAAACATGACGACAGTTGGTTTGGGAGAGTGTGTTTAAGAGTTTTAATCTTTCAAGTGGTCATCAGAAATTTTTGTAGAGAAAATGTTTTTGCAAGTGGTAAAAACTATATTCCTACAAGTGGTTCATCAGAGACTAAATGTTAGATCATTTTATGATTTCTACAAGTGGTGTCTGAGTGAGTTAAAGGTTTATATTAGAAATTTTATGTTTGAGGTAGAGATTGTGCAGATAACCTGAGCTGGAGGAGAGCCAGGTCACGATCTTGGAATGGATTCTGAACTGATGAGATTAAAGATTCAACATTTGAGGGGGAGTGTATGTTGGTGCTGATGAATAGAGAAGACGTCAACATCCGAGGGAAGATTGAAAGAGAAGAAAAGATAGAGATTGAAGATGCTTACAACGTCAGATACTTCAAAGAGAAGCCCAAAGGCAGATAAAGACTGAAGATGCGAAGACTCGACACTGAAGACTCCGTCAACATCCGAGGGGAAGTTTGTTGGTGCATCCGTCTGTCGTCTTTGTCTTGTATCGAGTCTTGAATATAGCTAGTTAGATCAGGGCACGAAAAAAGAGAAAATGTAGTTAGAAGAGATTTCGCTTGAAATGGTGTAGGTCAAGTTCAAGCGAAATCACATCATTCTGATTCCGCTTGAGATAGTTCTCGATGATTTCGCTTGAATTGTTAGTGTCTAATTCCGCTTGAACTGAACATGTGTATGTTCAAGCGGAATCAGGAGGCTATATATAGTCCTCCCAAGCGAAATCTTAGGAGTTAGTCTTCCGGTTTGCAACGAAGTGCTGCCGAAGTGTTGAATTGCTGTAAAAGTCACTCAATCTATACATTCGACAGTTTAAAGTGTATTCCTTGCTGAATTGAACTCAGTTTCTTAGTTTCCGCCTCTGAAACGGAGATAAACTCTTCTGATCGACTCGTTCGGGTCCGAAAACGATCCTACAATTATTGTCACAGCCCCCGACCCCACCCTGAGAGCAGGAGCCGCGAGCCATTCAGATGGTATCGGTGTTTATTAATTTGGCAGGGGAAATTTTCATCAGGGCCGTAGTTAGGAAATATTTTTATCAGAGTTAAACACCAAAACGTTTAAAATAGACAAATGGGATAAAACCCAAGTTTTACTGATAATACATTTATAATAAACAAGTGGGACAAAACCCGATTTTCATTGGTAATACATTTATAGGGAATAACCCTAATTATTGAAAACAATTCTTCTTTTTAATTAGGTAACTTCCATGGCCACTTTTCTAAGCCTTTAGTGCTCTCCAGCTGGCTTTTATTGGCTTCACACTAAGTTACCTGAAACACGTGTTTAAAAGATTTTATCAGCAAGAAATACTGGTGAGTGAATCCCAGTTTAATCAAAACAAGTTTTATCATTCTACAGAATTGACGGCGATCTCACAATTACATTTGCTTATATCTCTACTTTAATTACCACCCACGGTACTGTCAATCCTGACTGGTGATAATGTTACTACTCACAGTGTAGTAACAAATTTTGTATACAAAACCCCAACATACCGACGATAATTGTAGAATTACAAATACTTAATCACTGTTAATTATAAGATAAAAACAATTGACGTTTTGTAAAAACAATTTATAAAAAGAGGAATCACTCACAAAAAAGGTTTACGAAAAGAGGATTAACTCACATTGCTAATTTGGGTATTTCCTTGTGACTTCCTGGTTAATCTATTAATTTAAACAATGCACACGCATTAGTATAATAACCCAAATTTTCATTAGTGATACCCCCCCCCCCCCCGAGACAGAACTCCAACGACTGAGTCAGGCAGAGTCTTGACATGCGTTACGGAGCACTAGATCAATCGGGTAGCACAACTAATACGTAACTGGGGGTTATAATACTTACAACGAGGCAGAGCTTTGCTATTTAGGGGGTATTATACCCGAGCAGAATTTCTATTGATTCAGAATTTGAGAGAGAAGGTTGAGTTTTGAACGAATTGGAAATGAAGCTTGAAACCACAATTTATAAGGCTGATCAAGGGTTTCTCGCACCCCGCGACGGAAACAGGGGGGCCGTCGCGCCCCGCCAGAGCGAAAAAGGCGGCGGCAGGGTTTGCTGAGTCACCGGTGGTTTCGACGCGTGTCATGCCACGTGGCATCACCAGGTTACGCCATTTATTGCTTGGTCGCGCCCCGCGACAGATGAAGAAGCGTATGTCGCGCCCCACGACAGACTATTATTTTTGTTTTTATTTGTTATTTAATGAAATAAAGGTATTTCGGGGCCGGTTTTCGTATACGGGGTATCTTTTATGATATTTAGGGGTGTCCAAAATATTTTAAGAAGGGTTGTTATAATTATGAAGCCATTTGGGTAAATTTAATTTGAAAATGGCTGACCAAAGTGACCAGAAATGAAGGTCAAACGGAATGGTCAAACTGTCTAAATTATTAACACTCTGATAGAATTAAGCTATGGGACTAATTGCAAATGAAAGAGTATATGAAAAGAGACTTACCAACTTTAGATTACGACTTTAGAAAACCAGAGAAGACGCTCGAAATACTAGAACAAGAAGCTCACACAAGACTTTTAGAGTGAAATGTGCCTGTTTTGAGTTTGGGATGAAAATTATGATGCTCATGGCTACTATTTACAGCAATGGAGGTTGCAAGAGGCTTGGACAAGTGTCCTAGATGTGCCTCAATGTAGGATTAGTGTCCTGATACGCGCGAAATTTGGGAATAACAAGTTCTAAAAAGGTTATATTTTTATAAGTTTACAACCGATAGCGTCGTGATAAAAAGAACCAACATAAGAAAATTATGAAACGGCTTGACAAGCTTAATTAAAATTTGATTATATATACTTGATCACATAAAAACCCATTCCCACAAAAGTGAGTTTTGAGCCTTTATTGAGCATACAAATATACATCTTTACGCTAAATGCTCATTTTTCGTTTCTTGTGTGAATAGCCGCTTGGTTCTTACGACTCTAGAACTTGCCACGATAATTCATTCCCGGTCCTTACCAACTTAAACCCAAGTAGGTAAATGATGGAGGCATTAGGACGAACCCTTTTTCTTTCAACACCATTATTTTCATTTTTCTTTTCACCTACAAAAAAAAATTCCCCCTAGTTAACCCCTTTGAGCCTAAACCTTTTCATTTCTAAACCCAAAACCCTTTTACCCACCAAAACTTTTTTTTTTATTTTTAACCCTTTATTTTAGTAACAAAGTTCCGTTTTCGTGTGACTTCCTAAAAAAAATAATATATATATATATATATATATATACATATATATATATTTGATGATGAAGTTGGAAATAAACAAACAAAGCTCCTCAAACAGGCTTGTTTGAATAAATACTTCATTAAAAATAAAAAGTCACAAAAACGAAATGTTTTACGAAAACAGCCGCTTTTTACGCCTTTTCGCCCTTTTCTACTAACCACTAACCCAACCACCCACCTTTAGCCCAAGCCTAACCCTTCACCCAAAAAGTCCTCTTGATATTTACAAAGTTATAAAGTTAAAAAGGAGGAGGATTGATTGCTTGGCAAGCTTATGGTAGAAGTAAGTTCCATGCCGCTCTCGAGTGATTCACTAAAAATACACCTTCGGCCGAGTGTGAGTGATTTCCCCCGTGAGGTATGTGAACTTGTATATAAATGGAATTTTAAAGAGGTATGTTATGCCTTAATAAATAATTTATCTTATGAAATGTTTTTAATAAATCATGACGAATAGGATTGTAAATAAATAAAAATAAAACCTAAACGATCTTGGAAAATCCCGACACTCTATGACAAACCCAAAAACCTTCTCTTCTACCCATTCCATTTGGGAGTGAATAAAGCCACATTATAAAGAGTTTTGCTTGAGGACAAGCAAAGATTCAAGTGTGGGGGTATTTGGACCCAGTATGGCCTTAACAACTTCTTTTTTTCATAATATGGCAAGTGATTTCAGTATATGTGAAAAAGATGTGCGGAAATGGAAATCAGACTTTCAAGAAACAAGACCTACAGAATTATCAAGTTTATATCACTTTGAAACAAATTAGTTTAACAAGGTGATTGTAAGATTATTATCTAATATAAATGAATCTTGATTTCTGTGGGTGAGAAGAGCAGTTGGAGTTTGAGTGTATGTATGTGAATGCTAAGCTTCAAACTCAAGTATCTTCTGCCTCTCGAGCCTTCTATTTATAGACGGCTGTGGGCATGAATAAACAATTGTTTATTCATGCAATAAATCCTGCATAAAGTAGCAATTTGACATATTCATTGAATCCATCGTTCAAGTTGCATTTGTAATCATGAAAACCAATAATGTCATGCTTCGGTCATGGGTGGCAGGATAGAGTTGTGATTTTAGACAAGTGGGTCTGTCATCAGAAAATCTGATAAGCCACTTCATCAGAAATTCTGGTGAACAAATCATCAGAAAGTTCGATGATCAGAATTTGTCAGAAACTGATGATATTTCATCAGAAATATCATCAGATCCATCAGAAACGACCTTCTCTGATAATCCAAATCAACTCTTTATCAACTTGAGATTCTTTGTAGTAGATACTTTGCTTTTCGGTTGTCCCAACTGTTTTTCTTCATCTTGCTGTGTTTTTATAACAACCCTCGGTAAAACAGACATCCTCATAATAGTTCCGACACCCTAATATATTTTAAAATATCTCAATGTGTCTTTATATGCACCCCGTATGTGAAAACCGAGCCCCAAGATAGATTATACTGTATAAAATAAATAAATACAATAATTATTAAGTTGAGGCGGGCCGCGTAGGGCCTCACCTCAAGTTAAAGCGGGCCGCGCGAGTGTGTACCAGTATATCGCCAAAACCATAAGCCCAAGCGGGCCGCGTACATGTTCGGTTTAGTTGATGCGGGCCGCGCGTGTCCTAAATGGTGGCATGACCCGGAGCCGCCACGTGTCCAGCGCGTGTCGAACCTAGTGTGTGAGCCGGACAAGCTAGTCCGTTGACCGAGATTGACGCGGGCCGCGTAGGCCCTGCCCAAATGTCACGCGGGCCGCGTGGGAACCAGATTTCACAACTATAAATAGAAGGCAACGGGCCTTCAGTCTGCTCGTTCAATTTTCGATTCTCAATCACAATTTCTGTAGTAGTGTTATTATACCCGGGCATTATACCCCCTAAATTAGCGAGGTTCTGCTACGATGTAAGTATTATAACCCCTGGAGACGTATTAGATACGCTGCCCGATTGATCTAGGGTTCCGTAACGGCTGTCGTGGTTCTGCCCGACGTAGTCGTTGGAATGCGTCTCGGGTAGGGTATTACTAATGTTAAAATGGGTTATTATACTAACACACGTGCATTTGTGTAATTTATAGATTATCTCCAGGAAACCCTTACGAAAAACCTAAAACAGCAATGTGAGTAATCCTCTTTTTGTGTAAACCTTTTTGTGAGTAATCTCCTTTTTGTTAACTGTTTTTACAAAACCTTAAATACCTTTCCATGCAAATGACAGTTATTGAGTATTTGTGAAGAATACAATTATAGTGGGTATGTTGGGGTTTTGTATACAAAATTGGTTACTGGCGTGGTAACATCCCATATGTTGAGTATGACCGTACCACTGATGTTAATTGTGATGTCTTGGATACAAATGTAATTGCGGATGTGCCCTCAATACTGCAAATTGGTTTTTACCTAAACTTGATTAAACTGGGATTCACTCACCAGTATTTTCCACTGACAAAATGTTTTTAAAACGCGTTTCAGGTAACAAAATGTGAAAGCCAAATAGAAGCCAGCTGGACAGCACTGAAGGCTTGGAAAAGTGGCAATAAAGTTACCTAAGAATAAAATGGATGTTTTTATTAAATAAATAGGATTTATTCCTATGAAACGTGTGTATTGAAAACTTGGGTTTTTACCCATATGTTTAATGTTATAAACATGGTGGTTTACTCTGATTAAAATATTTCCTAACTACGGTCCTGATGAAAATTTCCGCTGCCAAATTGGATAAATGAACGTGATACCACCGAAACTGGCTCACGGCCGCCCGTTCCCGGGAGATAGGGATCGGGGGTTGTGACAGAAGGTGGTATCAGAGCTATGCCACTGATTCAGCCACAGAAGTGTTCTGCTGACATCAAAATTCAAAGTGTTAGGAAATAAATTATGGAAATACGTGTATAATTGTATTTCTTGCTATGTGTTATCTGACTATTTGTTAGTTTACAGTATGAGTGACCAAGGACCTTCTGACGCCTATCGTCAACTGTCTGGTTCGCCTAGGAGCGAAGGCACCTCCTCTTCTCAGCCTGCCCTCTCAGGGTATTCTGCTGACACAGAAGAAGGGATCTTTGTGTTTAAGGCTCAGTCTGAAGAGCCATTTCCTCAGAAAAAGAGGGGATGGTTCAGTAGGGGAGCGCACGAGCGTAGGAAAAGAATGAAAAAGTTGCAGGAACAGCGAGTGTTAGCCGCAGCAAAAAGAGAAACTGATGCTTATAATCAGGATATGCTCAATAGGGGTATCGCTAATATCCATATTTTAGCAACCACTGCTGCTGACCCAAACCTGGAACAAATGCTAGCACCACAACCACAAATTCCTGATCAACCCATGGAAATAGAAGACCAGATAGAAATGCCTGATTTCAACCCGGAGGAGATACCTAGGGTACCTGCACCTGATCCTCTAGACCCAAACAATTACGACCCCTGGTGGGACGATGTTAGGGACTACGTGCAACAAAACCCAATTCAGGAAAATGTGCCAATGCCCAACTTAGGAGCTTATCCAGGGTTAGATCCTCAAGATCCCTACAACATTAGTGATGCATACGTTAGGGAAGTTTTAGAGAATCCATACCCGTACCAGGCCCCTATGCCTCCGTATCAGGAACCCGTACCTCAGTTTACAAACCCAGTCCTAGAACCTGCACCCCCAATGAGTGCAGAAAATGTCCAGGAACTTAGGACTTTTGGGGAGGAAATTTTAGAAAGCAGTGATAGAATGCGACAGGTGGGAGAACGCCTCGTATGGAAATACGATGAGCGTAATATGGATTTTTGGATGAATCCATATCAGTGAACGTGATGACAATACGGTAATAGTAATAATAATATAATAATATATGTGTGTATGTGTTAGAAAAAAAAAACTACGGATGCATACTATTAGTATTGTAGCTTTACATTTCAGTCGGTACTGTAATTTTTATTTCTGTACTGGTGTGTATTGATGCATACTATATAAAAAGAGTAAAAGTCGCAATGCTCGACGCTTTTGGTTAAAAAGTGCGTGTCATGTGATTGGCTATATATAAATATTATTTATGATATTAATATTTGGTAAATGTCTAAAATTCAGATGGCCGACGCGGGAAATCAAGAAAATCTGAATAACGATAACCAGAGTAATATTAACGTGGTTAATGAGAATTCGGACAATAATAACAACGGAAATCAAATGGATAATAGTGCCGTTCAGCATATTGTGGCACAGGGAATTATAGATGCGATGCCATTTATTATTCAAACAGTTCAGGAAGCGAATAATAAAAGTAAGCATAGCAGTAAGCGACCAACTGAACCAGAAAACAGCGTGAACAATGGACCCATACTTCAAGCGCCCGTTCCCAAAAGAAGAAGAACCATGCCACATGGTTGTTCTTACAAGGAATTCTGGTCCTGCAAACCAATAGAATTCTCGGGCAATGAAGGACCCATTGCAGCTTTACGCTGGATAGAGAAAACTGAGGCAGTTCTGAAAATAAGCAAGTGTGCTGAAGAGGATAAAATAATGTTTGCTTCAAATCTGTTTAAAAACGCAGCCTTAGAATGGTGGAACACTATCCTCCAATCCAGAGGAAGTGATAGGATTTCTAATATGGAATGGGAAGAATTCAAGAACATGGTAGAAAGGAAATTCTGCCCTCCCAACGAAAAAGAACAGATAGCAAATAAGTTTCTGAATCTAAGAATGACCGGGGTTGATAGTAAGGGTTATACTACCACATTCTTTGAATATGCTAGGATAGTACCTACCCTTGCATCACCTGAACCGGTATTAATCTCCCGTTATATCTGGGGATTAATTGGAGAGATTAGACATGTAGTCAAGGCAGCTAGACCCCAAACCATAGAGGAAGTTGTAGAACTAGCCAATACCTTGACAGATGAGTTAATCCGTACTAGAGAAGAAGACCAGAGGAGAAACCTAACCCAAAGGCTTACTCAAGAATTCCGTTCTGGGAATTCCAATCGTAGGAATGTAGGTTCTACCTCTGCACCCTACTGCAAAGCCTGCAGAAAGAAGCATTCTGGAAGATGCTCTACTTACTGTAATTTTTGCAAGGCCCCAGGACACAAGGAAGAGAATTGCAAGAAGAAATCCAGTAATGGAATGTGTTTCAATTGTGGAGAAAAAGGTCACTTTAGGACAAACTGTCCGAAATTGGCTCCAGCTGCAACCAACAAAAATCCTAAAAATGCCAGAGCATTCGTGCTAACTACAGACGAAGCCAAGATGATCCCAGACGTCATTGCTGGTACGTTTTTAGTTAATGATATTTTTGCTAAAGTATTATTTGACTCTGGTGCCAACCAAAGTTTTATTAATACTTCATTTTGCAAACTCCTAAATCAATCATTAACTAAACTACCACAAGAATGTCTAGTAGAAACAGCAAATGGAGAAACCGTTAAAATTTCTGAAATCTTGCAGGGAGCGAGAATAGAAATTTTTAATCAAAAATTTATTGCAAACCTTTACCCAATGAATCTGGTAGGATTTGATGTCGTATTAGGAATGGATTGGTTAATAGCCAACAAAGCAAATATCTTATGTGATCAAAAGTCAATTCAGATAAAATCACCAAGAGGAGAAAAGATCACAATTAAAGGAGATAAACCTTTTAGATCCACTAAATTCATCTCTGTGATGAAAACTGCAAGTTGTATAAGAAAAGGATCTATAGTGTATTTGATTTCAATAATCACTAACACTAAAGGAAAAGAAGTAAAAGATATCCCAGTAGTATCCCAATTTTCAGATGTCTTTCCAGAAGAATTGCCAGGACTACCGCCAGACAGGGAAGTTGAATTCAGAATTCATTTGTTACCAGGAACAGCACCGATTGCCAAAGCACCTTACCGTTTGGCACCCGCGGAAATGCAAGAACTGAAGAAACAACTAGACGAGTTGTTGGAAAAGGGATTCATACAGCCAAGCTCATCGCCATGGGGAGCACCGATTTTATTTGTTAAAAAGAAGGACGGATCAATGCGTATGTGCATTGACTACCGGGAATTGAACAAAGTCACGATTAAGAATCGGTACCCATTACCGAGGATCGATGATTTGTTTGATCAACTTCAAGGAGCTCGATTTTTCTCTAAAATCGATTTAAGATCAGGATATCATCAATTAAAGGTACAGGAAGAGGATATTCCTAAAACCGCATTCAGAACAAGGTATGGTCATTATGAATTTACTGTCATGCCATTTGGTTTAACCAATGCCCCAGCCGCATTTATGGACATGATGAACCGAATATGTAAGCCATATTTGGATAAATTCATAATTGTCTTCATAGATGATATTCTAATTTACTCTAAAAGTAAAGATGAGCATGCAAAGCACTTGCACTTACTTTTAAGTTTATTAAGAAAAGAAAAGCTTTATGCTAAGTTTTCAAAGTGCGAGTTTTGGTTAGAACAGGTACAATTTCTCGGACATTTAGTTAACCATGAAGGAATTCATGTAGATCCAACAAAAATCGAGGCAATTACCAAATGGAAAACCCCAGAGTCACCAACTGAAGTTAGAAGTTTCTTAGGATTGGCAGGTTATTATAGAAGATTTATTCGAGATTTTTCTAGAATAGCCATTCCTTTAACTAAGTTAACCTGTAAATCTGTTAAGTTTGAATGGGGACCAAAACAAGAAGAAGCCTTTAGAATTCTTAAGCAAAGATTAACCCATACACCAATACTAGCATTACCAGAAGGAACTGAAGACTTTGTAGTCTTTTGTGACGCTTCTAAATTAGGTTATGGATGCGTATTGATGCAACGTCAAAAGGTTATAGCTTATGCATCTAGACAGCTTAAGAGTCATGAAGGAAATTATTCGACCCATGATTTGGAATTAGGAGCCATAATTTTTGCCCTTAAGATTTGGAGACATTATCTTTATGGTAGTAAGTTTACCATATTCACAGATCATAAGAGTTTAAGATATGTCTTCGGGTAAAAAGAGTTGAATATGAGACAGAGACGCTGGATGGAATTACTTAGTGATTATGATTGTGATATCCAGTATCATGCAGGAAAAGCAAATGTGGTGGCTGATGCTTTAAGTCGAAAATATCACGAAAAACCAAAAAGGGTACGTTCTCTTAAATTAAATCTACAAGTAGATTTAAACAGTCAAATTAGAAAAGCACAAGAATCAGTAATCAAGGAGGATACTGAAAAATTAAAAGGAATGATTAAGGAATTAGAACAAGGAACAGATGGAATTTGGAGGTTCCATCAAAAGAGAATGTGGATACCTAAATTAGGAAAATTACGTCATCGTATATTAGAAGAAGCCCATAAGTCTAAATATACGGTGCATCCAGGAAGTGATAAAATGTACCAGGATTTAAGGAAAAATTTCTGGTGGATAGGAATGAAAAAGGATGTAGCAGCTTATGTTTCTAAATGTTTAACTTGCTCACAAGTTAAAGCTGAACATCAGAAACCCTCAGGATTGTTACAACAATTAGAAATACCAGTTTGGAAATGGGAATTGATAACAATGGATTTTGTTACCAAATTACCCAAAACAAGAAAAGGTAATGATACAATCTGGGTGATTGTAGATAGATTAACCAAGTCAGCTCATTTCTTACCAATGAAGGAAACCTTTAGTATGGAACAATTAGCCAAATTATATGTAAATGAAATTGTTTCATTACATGGCATTCCTTTATCAATTGTTTCCGATAGAGATAGCCGTTTTACTTCTCAATTTTGGTCAAGTTTCCAAAAAGCAATGGGAACCAGGCTAAAGCTAAGCACCGCGTATCATCCTCAAACAGACGGACAAAGTGAAAGGACAATTCAGACAATGGAGGACATGCTTAGAGCTTGTGTAATTGATTTTGGAGGTAATTGGGACGAACACTTACCTTTAATAGAATTTTCTTATAATAACAGTTATCACACAAGTATCAATGCTGCACCATTCGAAGCACTTTATGGACGAAAGTGCAGAACCCCAGTCTGTTGGGCAGAAATTGGGGAAAAACAATTATCTGGACCTGAGATAGTACAAGAAACAACTGATAAAATTATTCAAGTCAAGGAACGACTGAAAACAGCACGTGATCGCCAAAAGAGCTATGCTGATAACAGACGCAAACCATTAGAATTTCAAGTAGGAGATAAAGTGTTATTGAAAGTTTCACCCTGGAAAGGAGTGGTAAGATTCATCAAAAGAGGAAAGCTTAGTCCCAGATATATTGGACCTTTCAAAATTCTTAAAAGAATAGGACCTGTAGCCTATCAGCTACAACTGCCAGAAGAAATGGCAGGAATACATGATGTATTTCATGTATCCAATCTTAAAAAGTGTTTAGCTGATGAATCACTCGTAGTACCTCTCAAAGATATAGAGGTTAATGAGCAACTCAAGTTTGTGGAGAAGCCTCTACAAATTGAAGATAGGAAAATTAAGAATCTCAAGCACAAAAGACTAGTTCTAGTCAAAGTAAGGTGGGACTCCAAAAGAGGACCTGAATACACGTGGGAACTAGAATCAGAAATGCAAAAGAAATATCCACACTTATTCCAGTAGATCTCGAGGACGAGCTCTAAAACAAGGTGGGGAGAATATAACAACCCTCGGTAAAACAGACATCCTCATAATAGTTCCGACACCCTAATATATTTTAAAATATCTCAATGTGTCTTTATATGCACCCCGTATGTGAAAACCGAGCCCCAAGATAAATTATACTATATAAAATAAATAAATACAATAATTATTAAGTTGAGGCGGGCCGCGTAGGGCCTCACCTCAAGTTAAAGCGGGCCGCGCGAGTGTGTACCAGTATATCGCCAAAACCATAAGCCCAAGCGGGCCGCGTACATGTTCGGTTTAGTTGATGCGGGTCGCGCGTGTCCTAAATGGTGGCATGACCCGGAGCCGCCACGTGTCCAGCGCGTGTCGAACCTAGTGTGTGAGCCGGACAAGCTAGTCCGTTGACCGAGATTGACGCGGGCCGCGTAGGCCCTGCCCAAATGTCACGCGGGCCGCGTGGGAACCAGATTTCACAACTATAAATAGAAGGCAACGGGCCTTCAGTCTGCTCGTTCAATTTTCGATTCTCAATCACAATTTCTGTAGTAGTGTTATTATACCCGGGCATTATACCCCCTAAATTAGCGAGGTTCTGCTACGATGTAAGTATTATAACCCCTGGAGACGTATTAGATACGCTGCCCGATTGATCTAGGGTTCCGTAACGGCTGTCGTGGTTCTGCCCGACGTAGTCGTTGGAATGCCGTCTCGGGTAGGGTATTACTAATGTTAAAATGGGTTATTATACTAACACACGTGCATTTGTGTAATTTATAGATTATCTCCAGGAAACCCTTACGAAAAACCTAAAACAGCAATGTGAGTAATCCTCTTTTTGTGTAAACCTTTTTGTGAGTAATCTCCTTTTTGTTAACTGTTTTTACAAAACCTTAAATACCTTTCCATGCAAATGACAGTTATTGAGTATTTGTGAAGAATACAATTATAGTGGGTATGTTGGGGTTTTGTATACAAAATTGGTTACTGGCGTGGTAACATCCCATATGTTGAGTATGACCGTACCACTAATGTTAATTGTGATGTCTTGGATACAAATGTAATTGCGGATGTGCCCTCAATACTGCAAATTGGTTTTTACCTAAACTTGATTAAACTGGGATTCACTCACCAGTATTTTCCACTGACAAAATGTTTTTAAAACGCGTTTCAGGTAACAAAATGTGAAAGCCAAATAGAAGCCAGCTGGACAGCACTGAAGGCTTGGAAAAGTGGCAATAAAGTTACCTAAGAATAAAATGGATGTTTTTATTAAATAAATAGGATTTATTCCTATGAAACGTGTGTATTGAAAACTTGGGTTTTTACCCATATGTTTAATGTTATAAACATGGTGGTTTACTCTGATTAAAATATTTCCTAACTACGGTCCTGATGAAAATTTCCGCTGCCAAATTGGATAAATGAACGTGATACCACCGAAACTGGCTCACGGCCGCCCGTTCCCGGGAGATAGGGATCGGGGGTTGTGACAGTTTTTCAGGACTGTTATCTTCTTCAGAGATCCAGTTGATTGAGATTTTCTTCAATACTTACAAATAAAGTTTCCTAACAGTTTCCCCCTAAGTATTGTAAGAAAATGAACTATCTCATGAAAAAAAAATTCCAAACAGTGGAAACTTAATATTTGCAAAATTTAAACCAGTTACTAGAGTTTTTTGAAAAATAAATGACATAAAAGATAAAAGTAAACTATTTCTAATTCAGCTTTACTCTCTTATGCATATCTCCTGTCTTTATCTTCTTTTTGTAGGAGATGTATTTGTTGCAGCTGTCATACATGTCTTTATACCATCCTCTTGCTTGAATCCATTCTTCAATCATTTGCTCAATTTCTTTCCTGCTTCCTTCCAAGTTCTTTTCTATCTTTTGAAGATGTTCCTGTCTTCTGTTCATGGTCTTTAAGATATACCTCAGGGTCTGATTTGAGTACTTACAGATGTCCACACTTCTGAACAGAGCTTTGTTATTGTCTTGATCTCTGAAGATTACACCATATTCTTGTTCTCCATCTTTGCTAGTTTGCATTATGATGTCTCCAGATCTTGCATCATCTAGTATTTCTGAGGGAACTTTTGTCTTAGGTGATCTAAAATACACCTTCTTGTTGTGCACATGCTCATAATTTATGCATAGATCAAAGTCTGAAAAATCCATCCTTTCAAATAGCAGTATTCCAGCTTTTGATATGCCATTTAATGCCCTTCTGACCTCTTGGTTATTTTTCTTTTCCTTTTCATAGTTATCCTTCATGAACAGAATGTCAAAAGGATGCAACTAGTCAGCTATTTCTTCATCAGTCACTTTCTGTTCATCCCCCTTTTCTCTTTGAAGTGTGTATCTGTTTAGTACAAACGTTCCCCCTATATCCTCAGTTGCTACTTTCACTTCTTCTACCTTTAGAATTCTCTTTACCGGATTTTCATTGTGCTTGTGAATGCTGTAAGGCCCTCTTTTCAGTCTTTCTTCTCTTAAGCCCAGCCCGGTAGGAGATAGTGATCTTGGTATTTCATCTTCCTTTGTCAAGTAGTAGCCCACCAGATTGTATTCAGGGAATATCATTACATCTCTGGCAATTTCTTTGACCATGATAGACTTGGATTCTGAGATTTTCCTCTTTACAATTTTTGACTTTGCTTCAGACTCTCCTTCCTCTTCCCATTCCTTCATTGTTTGTATATTCATGTATTTGCTTATTGCTGAATCATTAGATATTGTTGGATTTGGAACAACAGCCAGCATCTTCAAATTTGTAATTACATGAGGTTTTGCAGCTGTTAATCTTTTCAACATTTCTTCTTTTGGAATATCTGGAGGTGGCCCCATCACTGTGGTATCAGCTTTGGTGATTGGTGTGCTTGTTGATTGTTGAGGAGTTGAACTTCGAGCCTTCTGATGTGAACTTGAATCAGGAATTTGCTTCATGAGTTTTTGAGGATCCACTTTGGCTAAACTTGCAACATTGAATTGCATTCTCTCCATTAGTTGTTGTGTTTCCCTCATCAGTTTTGAGTTGTTGGCCATGTTCTTTTGAGCTTGGTTGAATTCATCTTGAGCTTTCTTCTGATTTTCAGCCCATTCCTTTGACAGCTTCTCAAGGGCATCTGTGATACTGTTGTTACTTACCCTTAGAATGGCAATTTCTTCTTCCAAAACTTTATTTCTACTGCTTGACTGTCTTGACTCCATCACATTCACAACTTGTGTTTTGATCTTTTCTATTTCTGTGAGAATCGTCTGAACTTCTGATGCAGAAATGTTTAGTTCTGGTGCTTTTTCTTTCATCTTCTGAAGAGACTTCAATGCTTCAGAGTTATCATCAGTTTGTTTCTTTATTGCTTCCACTGATTCTGATAATATCTTCATTTCAGCCCTTTGACCTTGTATTTCTGATAGCAACATATCGAGTTTTTCTTCCACTGGATTTCTTTTGCAGATCTTGTAAGCTTTTTCCAACATTGTTTCCAGATTTTCTTGATTCATGGGTTTTTCAGGGATATTTGGAACAACAGATGTTCCTGCTAACATACCAGCTGCAAACACATTTGCTGCTGTTTTGGAAATGATAGGATCACTTTTTGCTTCACCAGAATTTGGTGCAGCTTTAAGTTTACTAGTATCATCTCCACCAGTGGTGAGTGACATACTCTCATCCTGGATTTCCTTATGTCCTTGAATCAAATTAAGATGTGATTCTCCATAAGTTTTTAAGGTAAACATATCACCTTTTTCCAGATTTCCTTGATCAATTTCCTGATCTCTATCTGTTGAGATCTCATACTCTTCCTCATTTTCTGATTCAGAGTTGAGATTATAAGCACTAGTAACCTCTTTATCAATTTCAGTTTCTTTATGTTCGAAGTTGTAAGAAACATTTACTGAACTTTCTGAATTAGTTTGTTTTGAGTAAGTATCAACTAAAACAGTTCTTAAGAAAGATGTACCCGCGATATGAGATTCTTCATGATGTATTACTTCCGTTGTTTCAATTTCAGTGCCACCAAATTGACCTTCTTCATGAATTCTTCCAGCTATTTGTGATTCTGCATGATGTTCTTGTGCTGACTCTTGTAGTATTTCAAAATCTGGATGAATTCTTCCTTCATGAATTTGATCATTTTCAGCATCATTTGATGTGTTGGTAATCATCAGAATTCTCTCTCCTTCTGCTTCTTTTGATGATTTTGACTTTTGTTCTTCATCTCCTTCCAGTGATGAGGAGCATTTGAAAACTTCTCTGCTGGTTCTTTCTGGTATGGAGTCTGACTTGTTTAGAAGAGTCTCATGCTGTATTCTGAATTGTGAATCTGGTGAAATGAAACATAGCATGCTTTCTGGCAATATGGGAATACCTTTGTCAGATTCCCATCCATGATTAGAACTCCAGGCCTTCATTGTGTTTGATCTCCACAGATTTTCCAGAATTGGAATTTCCATTTCTCTTGCAGCAAAAGTTTCATATATAAAAACAGAAATTAATCTCGGATATGGCAAATGTGAGATTATTTTTCCATTTTTGGTGATGATTGACCTTTTGATCAGGTTAAAAATTTCTAATCCATAATCAATTCTGAACCCAGTTATGAGTCCATACATGATTGTTAGAATAGCTTGATTAATCTGATCAGTTCCTCCAATTTTTGAAGTGAGGCATTTGTTTAATACTTCCATCATCACTTGCCATATTGCTGGTAGTTCATTCCTTCTGATTGAACCAATTTTGTTGACTTTCTTGTTCTTGTAACCAAGTTCAATAATAAAGCTTAATAGCTCTTTCCTGCTTGGTGCTTCGACATAGTTATCAAGAATGGGTAGTTCAAGCCATTCTCTTACCCTTGCAGGAGTTAATGTTATCGAAACATTTTCCCATACATGGGCAGAGAGTTGGTTTTCTTCAACTTTATCAAAGGTGTGAACAAATTGTTGCAGCAGTTTTTCTGGTACTTCTTTCTCTTTTGTTAGAGCTCCTGTAATTGGACAGTTCATGAGATATTCTATCAGAAGTTGGCATCTCACATCATATTCTGAGTGCTCTGTATTCAACATCAAATTGTTTTCCTTCATTGGCAGAAATTCATCATCGTCAATGAAAGGTACATCATGTTGAACAATTGGGATGTTGAGGTTTACTTCGGCCATTTTGAATTAGGGTTTGAATTTTAGGGATTTTTGAGTGAGGTAGAGAGCTTTGCTTTGGTTTGAGACTTGTGAAGTAGGTATGATCCTTTTGAATTTTCTGCTATGGGCTATATATAGTGAGAATTGTTAGCAGAGTGTTTGTGGATTTATGGAGTTGAGAGCATATGGATCGTGTCATGTAGTGGTGGTTAAAGGATCATTAATTGTCTTTTATACCATTTGATCATGGGATGTCGGTTTTTGATTCATGATATAACTGTTAGATCGTGGGTATCAAAACTTTAATGATGATTAATCGTGTAATCGTGGTTGTGCCCTTTTAACTTTTTTTTTCACTTAAATGCTTCATCCGGAAAAAAAAAAACATTATCGGTTGTATGACACCTTTCCTTCTTTGTGGACCCTACCCTGTTGAGGAGGTCCGATTAGCTTTCTTCATCTTCGTTTTCTTTTTAAGTCAAAATTCCATTTCTTTGATCGTCTTTCTCTCTTTTGATCAAATAAAGTCAACAGAAGTCAACAGAATTTGATGTATTTCCCCCTCAATTTATCACCCTTTTTTTAAAAAAAAAATTCAGTTCTTTCTGGTGAACTTGAATCAAATTCTGATAATTTGATGAAGTTTCTGATAAATTTTATCAGATTCTGATGATTTATCAAATCCTATCAGTTTTTTATTTGATTCTTACCAGATTTTCCTTGAAAGAGAAAAAAAAACTTATGTAGCAAGATTTAAAGCAAAACATGTAGCATTTTTGATACCATATGAACATATCTACTACATACCATCTACATCTATAAGACCTATTCATGAAGGGTTTTTAATCAATATCTATTCCATCTCCATATTCAATCTCAAGTAGTACCCATTGTTCAGTTACTAAACCAAAATTTTTATTTGTTGGTCTAAGTAAAGCTATGCTTGTATTTTGCTGAAGAATCAGTTCTGCTCTTTGATAACCAGCAGGAATTCCACCAAAGTCCAGCTGACTTGTGATTATCTTCATTAAAAAGGGTGGATACATCAAAAATGGCCTGCTTGACCACATGTCGCTTGCAAAGTCTCTCATTAGATAATAAGAGAAGTTGTAAGGAACTTTCAATGTGATAGCTCGGCAAATTTCTAACAATTTGTTAGACACTTCATGATGATTTATGGTTTTCCTCGAGAAGCATGCACCCAGTTGAGTGATTAGAAACTGCCATGGTTTGATGAAACCATTTTTGTTGATTGCTCTTGGATCATTTTCAGGGTTGTACCCCATGTGCTCCAAAGTTTCTTCAATCTCATCTTCTGAGAACATCAGAACATTGTTGTCATCATTGAGTTGAAGAGCTGTTCTGATTGTCTTTTCAGTTATTCTGATCGTTTGATTTAGAACTTTACTTTCAACATATATCCACCCTCTATCTTGACTTTCTGACAATTTTGCATTTTGCCAGAATGATTGAAGAATTTCAGGGAATATTGTTATGTTGGCAGTTAGAGCATTTCCTAAGTTACTCGCCATAAGCATGTTTACCACAGCTTGGCATCCATCCCAGAGAGGACCCTCAAAGCTAGTTCTGAGTCTGAGGTTGTGGTATGGATGTAAAAGAAGTGGGAAATGATCAGCTTGTATGGTAAGCATTTTTTTAAGTGAAGATCTTTATCTGTGATGAAGGAAATGAAGAGATTTTTCTGAATGAAGGTGATTGCCTTTGCTTCATGGGGTAGACATATATAGCAAATTTTAAGAACTGTCATTAATGCTATCTACCCACTGAATCTTGTCTGCCACAATCTTAGTTATTTTATTGTTTTATCAGGCGATCTCAAAAATAACCCAGATTGAACCCTTCTACATTAAATGATTTAGGCGACTATTTTTCAGTTTTCTATCATGATTGCCTACTGTTGTCATTTCAGTGTAGTTAATGAAGAAAGAAGGAGAAAAAAAAATCTCTACGCCTAATGATAATATTCAGAAAATCTTCTGTCATGTGACGTTTGCCAAATAAAATAAAATAAAATAAATCAAAATAAAAAAAATATGAATTTGTCAATTTTGAGTTATGACTAAAGGTGATGAAATGTATGAATTTGTTCAAATAATTAGTCGTTAAGAAGCTTTCTGATTTGTTACCAGAAATTCTGATAATTTGTTAGATTTTTCTGATGATGTATCAGATTTTCTTAAATTTTATCAGATTTTCTGATATCTTATCAGAAATGCAAATCTTTTGATTCTTTTTATTCAAACAGGTTACAAAACACAAAGAACTTTATCACAATTTTGACCATGATTTAGCAGAATGTACCTTAAGCCTTTATAGGCTACTTTCTTCAATGGTCAGATGTTCCTTTCATTTCAAAAATTTACCATTTTACCCAGCTTTGAGACAAAGTTGCTGAGTAAGCTCCTAGCTCCAGTCATATGCTTGGAGCTTCCTGAGTCGCAGTACCAGATCTGCTGCACATGATGGTCCTGAAATGAAATGATTAGAGGGTTTTAGGTACCCAGGCATGCTTGGGTATACTTTCTGATGATATTCTGGTTCTATTAATTCTTCTAGATACCTTTCATCAGAATTTCTGTTGGATGCTGAGCCATTAACAGAATTTTTGTTTTTCTTTTGGAGATGGTGTTGAACAAGCTTCAGTATTTCAACACACATACATGTATCATCAGAAATTTCTGATTTTCCTTCTTGTGATGGAATGTAGGGATAGTTTTGAAAAGATGAGTGAACTGCTTCTGGAGTTTTTATACAAACTCTTGACTGCATTCACTTCTTTTTGGTTCAAAATTTGTCTTATTAAAGGAGTATTCAGAACATGTTGATTTACAAGTTTCAGAATCAGATTCTGACAAGTATTTATCAGAAATCTGTTGAGTTGCTTTTACAAAGACAGTGGGTTTTTTATTGTTTGTTTTTACATAACCCAACCCTTCTCCTTTGTTCTTTGGAGTGGACCCTATAAAACTTATGAATTCTTTTACTTCTTGAAAACCTCTTACATTAATTTCTTTATCATTGATTTTTTTGTAAAGATTTCTTCTTTCATTTTCATAGAACTCAATTTTAGCTCTTTGATCTAAACTTTGTTCTATCAGTAATTGGTTTTCAAGAATGATTTTATTCAAAGTCCTCTGTAACTCATCAGATTTTTTACCATCTGATTGATGTTTAACTTGCAAGTTTAAAAAATCTGACCTGAGCTCATTTAGCTTGTGTTCAAGATCAAGATTGTCTAAACTTACCTGTTGTCCTGAAATCTTTGATATGTCATCAGAAAGTGCCATGAGACAGAAGTTGGCCATTTCTTCTTCTTCTTCATCAGAAGAGTCATCAGATAGCCATGTATCTGTTCCAGCAATTAAGCTAACTTGTTGTTGTTGCTTTTTAGCTTCCTCAAGATTCTTTTCATAGTAAGCAACATCTTTCAGCTTCTTGGTCTTACACTCAGATGCATAATGACCTTTTTGCTTACACTTGTAACACACCACCTCAGCCTTTCCCTTATCATTAGATCTAACATTTTCTTTAGATCTATCATCCATCCTCCTTTTATCACTCCTCTGGTACCTCTGGCTTCCTCCCCTCAACCTCTGCTCAAATGTTTTGGTGAGCAGTGCTATTGCATCAGCAAAGGCTAAAAAATCTGATGATGAATCAGAAGTTTCAGTGGCCTGGTTATTTGATGGTTGTGGATCATTGGAAGTGGTTTGTCTTTGTGAGTTAGAGATAAGAGCTAAAGATCCCCCTCTTTGAATGGTTTCTTCAAATATTTCTTCCTCTCTGGGGATCAAGATGTTGTATAAGTCATGAAGACTCATGTTTCCTAGTTCTAAAGTTGAGGACAAAGTCATTGTGAGACTTCTCCATTCTCTAGGTAAAGCATCAAGAAATTTAATGTTTCTTTCATCATTTGATTTAGTTATTCCAAATTTCTTTAGCTCGTTTAAAAGTTTTGTGAACCTTTGATATGTATCATTTAACTTTTCATTAGGTAAACTTTTAAACCTTTCATAGGATGAGACGTTGTTTGTTCTCTTATTTCTCTTCATCCTTTCTCCTCCTTCACAAAGATTTTCCAACTGATCCCATATTTCCTTGGCTGATGCACAAGCATCAACTTGTGAAAATATGTCATTGGGGATGGCCATTATTAAGAGTGATTTTGCTCTTTCATCCCCTGCTACCAGTTCCTTGTCTTCCTCACTCCAAAGTATTTCACTTTTGGGAGCTCAGGAGGCAGGGATAGCAGGTAGTTGGTCAGTTGCTGGAATTGCTGGTATTTAAGTCATTGGTATATGTGGACCCCTTTCAATGGATCGAAACAGAGCTCGGTCATGACCATTAAGGAAATTGACCATCCTGATTTTCCATTGGGGGTATTCTTCTCTGACCAGAGTCGGAGGTTTGGACATAGAACCAATGTTAAAAGCATTATTCCAGGTTTGAAAGCTGACTATATTTAGAAAAAAAAAGAAGAGCGATTGATCGTTTGAAAATAATTTATTCAATCTGCTCTGATACCAATTGTTGGACCCAGTATGGCCTTAACAACTTCTTTTTTTCGTAATATGGCAAGTGATTTCAGTATATGTGAAAAAGATGTGCGGAAATGGAAATCAGACTTTCAAGAAACAAGACCTACAGAATTATCAAGTTTATATCACTTTGAAACAAATTAGTTTAACAAGGTGATTGTAAGATTATTATCTAATACAAATGAATCTTGATTTCTGTGGGTGAGAAGAGCAGTTGAAGTTTGAGTGTATGTATGTGAATGCTAAGCTTCAAACTCAAGTATCTTCTGCCTCTCGAGCCTTCTATTTATAGATGGCTGTGGGCATGAATAAACAATTGTTTATTCATGCAATAAGTCCTGCATAAAGTAGCAATTTGACATATTCATTGAATCCATCGTTCAAGTTGCATTTGTAATCATGAAAACCAATAATGTCATGCTTCGGTCATGGGTGGCAGGATAGAGTTGTGATTTTAGACAAGTGGGTCTGTCATCAGAATTTCTGATAAGCCACTTCATCAGAAATTCTGGTGAACAAATCATCAGAAAGTTCGATGATCAGAATTTGTTAGAAACTGATGATATTTCATCAGAAATATCATCAGATCCATCAGAAACGACCTTCTCTGATAATCCAAATCAACTCTTTATCAACTTGAGATTCTTTGTAGTAGATACTTTGCTTTTTGGTTGTCCCAACTATTTTTCTTCATCTTGCTGTGTTTTTCAGGACTGTTATCTTCTTCAGAGATCCAGTTGATTGAGATTTTCTTCAATACTTACAAATAAAGTTTCCTAACAGACCTCCTTCAATACCCAAATGTATTGGATGGCGGGGGTCCAAACTCTTTGATCCCCTCATAAGTTAAACTACTATTAATACTATAACCCGACTACTTAGGACTGTATCCCTGCTGACTCAGACTACTTAGTCGAGGGTAACGTCACCTTCAAAAGAGGGGCCTACCATAATTTGCATTAATAACTTAATTAATTATCTTTCAATAATCCGACCCTTTAGGATGGTATCCTTGCTGACTCAAACTACTGGGTTGAGGGTAACGTCACCTTCAAAAGAGGGGCCTACTACAATAACTAAGATAATCTCTTAAACAAGTGCAAAAGTGTGAAAATAATCAAAGGTTACACTATACACGAGTCGGATCCAAGTGCTTCATCTTGTCTATCTGTTTTTATTTTTATTTTTCAGCATTTTAGTTTGTTTTATTTTCTTAGTTTAAAATCTTTTTCTAACATTTTGATTTGATTAGACGTTGAGGATAAACCGGTACTAAAAGCTCTTGTGTCCTTGGACGACCTCGGTATCTTACCAACAATATACTACGTCCACGATGGGTGCACTTGCCCATATGTGTGTTTAGTGTTAGTAAATATCGTGTTTTATAAATTTAAAACTTGACTAAAAAGTGTAAAAAGGGCTTAAAATATATACCTAAAACATATTACACTTCACGCACACCATGTCCCATAGGTGTCAAAACGAGAAGATGTGGTGGCAAGAAGGTGAAAGGTGGCACAATGTGGTGAATTGTTGTTGTCCAGCGATTTTTCTGTTGTCTGGCACCTCTTGCAGACCGCAAGGGAAATCCTATACGGTCCGCAGCGTGTCCAGAAAATCTAATTTTTGGTTTTTGGCATTTCAGACCCCTCAACTTCTTATTTTAATCTTTTGGAAATTCTAACCCCTCAATTTTAACTTAGTAATTATGAGGAAGGTTTTAAAACACGTGTCACTTAGAAGTTCATCGAGAATTACCGGGTGTTACAATAGAAGGGAGATAGGTTTTAGCATTGGGCGAATTTAGAATGGCACCTCTCATTGCAATGCTAATGGAGTTCCTCATAAACATAAAACATACAATTGCACCTCATCCATTTCTCAAACATTATTTGCTTAGCATCAAAGCTATCTTTATGAAACTGTGGAGGTTCATCATCTCTTAATGCACAATTGAAGTCCAGCAAGGCAAGAGTTAACATAAGGGAGTCTTTCCAAGCAGATAAATTATCACCGGTCAATGGTGGAATCCCATAATTAGGAGCTATAGTGGAAATAAGATAAGAACAATAAGATACTTAACCATAAACTAATTGTCACACCCCGACCCGCAGCAGAATAGGTTATCGGGGCATGTTTGGGTTGACCCAAAGCTTATGGCTTGCTATTACGTGTTTTAAATATTCATTAATCTAAACTGCATGTTTCACATAACAAATAATTCAAACAAACAATTACAAATGAGACATTTATCATAACCACTAAACTACATTTATTCGTTTCTTGTTAACTAAGGCTCATCCTATGTCCAATCTTCTTTTCAAGTCTGTTCACCTGTATCATGTATAAAAATAGTTTTTGGGTCAACAAAAGTTGGTGAGTGACCCTTATTGTTATTAGAAAAAAAAAATTTAGTTTGGTTTACTGAAAAAACGTGCGTTAACCAATGTAAGTAAATATGTTGTATGTCATATGTCATATGTCAAATCTCATAACACAACCTCAAATAATAAACAAACCAACTAAAATGATTCAAATGAATGTATGCATGTTGCACGATAGTATGGTGTGCTAATGAATGTATGTATGTTGCACGGTATTATGGTGTGATGCAAGGTCTAAGCTCAATCAAATGGCGCTGACCTCGTGTGGTTGGTAACATCAAGTTCCGCTCATAGGTAATGGGGAACAGACGAGCCTATGATGATGTGATATCCAAAATGAATGAAATGCACCAAATGATAAACAACCAAACAACATATAACACATATACTTCACATAATGGTAATTACATGTATTTGAACTTGTAAAATGCGATAAAGATATGGGACACATGATACACCCCAAAAACATATAAATAAAATAAAAAGGGGAGTTGTAAGATTCACTCACAGTGGTTGCGTAAAAGGATTCCTTGAAAATAACGCACGAGGAAAGATAGGGAAAAAGATTCCGAATGGACGAAAGCGGTTAACCTAGATGATTAAAATACCACGCAACGATCTTATTAATATTTAGGTTTACATTTTAATATTTATTGTTAACAAATATTATTTAAATATTATTATTAAACTCATTATTACATTTAATGTTATAAAAGTGATGTGTGCGGGTGTGTATATATTTTTTAGTATATTTTTAGCTCTTTTCACTCGCCAATTCAAGTTTTAAATTTATAAAACACAATATTCTACTATCACTCTACACACAAGTTAGGGCAAGTGCACCCACGCGGATGTAGTATAGTGATGGCAAGATATCGAGGTCGTCCAAGACACAAGATCTTTTAATACCGGCTTATCATCAACGTCTAATCGAATCAAACTTTGATAAAAGATTTTTAAAACTATAAAAAGATAAACTAAAAATAGAAAATAAAATAAAAGTAAAAACAGATAGACAAGAAAGAATCACTTGGTTCCGACTTATCTTTCATGTATCCTCTTGATGATTTCCGCACTTTGGGCATTTTAAGAGATTATCTTAGTTATAGTAGGAGGCCCCTCTTGTGAAGGCGACGTTACCCTCAACCTAGTTGTTTGAGTTGGAAAGGAAACAATCCCACTAGGTCGGATTATTGAAAGATAATTAAGTAAGTTATTAATGCAAAATGTGGTGGGCCCCCTTCCAGGCAGTGATCACCCTCAACCCTTTGGTCTGAGTCAGCAGGGATACAGTCCTCGCCGGGTTGGTTTAAAGTTGTAATAGTAGTTTATAGATAAGGGATTCAAGCATTTTGCACCTCTCTCGTGGTGGGTAATGCCCGCTCCGATTCATGAGGTGTTACTAAGCTTGAACCAGGTTCTCGCAGGATCTATACACTGAACGAGACATAAAATTTACCCAACCACCCTTCTAACCCCCTTCCATGAAATTAACGCGCTTTATATAGACCATAAAGACACGAATATGTGAATCAAAAAACTAGTTATTAAAGTCATTAATAGATACCCAATTAAAAAGTTGCCAAAGATTGGAAATCATAAAAGAAAATACATAAAAGATTTGTCTTCACCAAGTGATGTAAGAGTTTAGCCAAGCATGGCCTTTGTTTAACAAAGACTCTTACTATCAATCTTGGATCCCGATGATGGTGGATGATGGTGGTGGATGATGGTGTTGTAGTGGTGGTGGAGTGGTGGCAAGTGAGAGAGAAGTGGTTTGCCAAGGAATGGTTTGGAATGGAACCAAGCACATCTATTTATAGCTGAAATCAGAAGCTCCACCACGGCCCGTGCCCGCCTGGCACGGCCCCGTGGTCATCTCTCTCTCTCTCTCTCTCTCTCTCTTCCACATTAACTGCTTGTTAGGTCTTGTACTAATATGGCCCCGTGTGTCAATGGCACGACCTGTGGTCAATGTGCTTACTGTACTATCGCAGATTCTTAAAATCTTTGAGTTGACCATGCCCCGTGTTGGCTTAGCACGACCCCGTGTTGGCTGCCAGTTTTGTCCTTTGCTGTTGTTGTTTCTTCTGCACAGCATCCACCCTCGGGCACGGCCCGTGTCTAGTGGACACGGCCCCGTGTCAAGTCTTCTGATATTGTTATTCTTGTGGTTAGGATGTGAATTGGGGTTTGGCGAGTTGTGTCAATTCCTCCTTCTTTGTATTTATGTTGGTTTTTGTTGTCTTTTTGCTCATTTTGCACATTTAAGCTCTTTTGACCCTGTAAATTAAAAAGGAGCAGAAAAACAAGCTTTTTCCAACATTAGCACTGAAAAAGGGTTGATTTTACGCCGTATTTGATATAATTTATATGTTGTATTTTAAGCACATCAAATACCCTCACACTTGAATCTTTGCTTGTCCTCAAGCAAAACTCTATTACGTGGCTTACACACCCAAACGGAATAGGTAGAAGAGAAGGTTTTGGCCTCATCTTTAGAGTGTCGGGAATCCAAGTTCTAAATTTATTTGTTTTTTATTTTATTTACAATCTTATTCGTCATGATTTATTTAAAACACAAGGTTGTTTTTGTGGGTTTGGAAATGAAAAGTTTTTAAGGTTCAAAGGGTTTAACTAGGGTTATGTTTTTGATGCCACTCCCTTCATCTCAACTTCCACCATCCATCATACCTCTGTTTGATGCCATTGAGCTTCAAACTCAAAACAGCTCCTCTCAATCACACATTAAAGAGAGTACAACTTCCACAATGGTTGTGTCTGAATCACCTCAATTGGTTATCCCACAAACAGCTGAGGAGGCTACACCACAAGGATTTTATGAAATCCTTGTTGGTAGTTCAAGTGGAGCAGCTACTACAGATTTTAGATCCACTGATCTACATCTGGACAGTAGTTTCATCAGTAAGACTCCCTTGAAGGTAATTTCTTCTATGGGAACCAAGGTATCCACTGGTGTGTTCTAGCTAACCACTGGTGAGATTTCCAAGATAACCACTGCTGAAGAAAGAAGTCCTTAGTACCAAGAAAAGGGGCATCAGTTGATGAGACTTTGGAGACTAATCCTGGTCCAACAACTGATACAACCACCACTGGTGGGAAATCAGATGATCCCATTAATTTGGGTGATGGTTTAAAATACCAAGATTTGAAGGAGAGGTTATCTTCCATTGAAACCACTGTTCTTACCATGAATCAGTCAATACACACTTTGATAGAAGCTTCCAAAAGTCAACCAACACATCAACAATTATCCCAAGAGCTCTGGAAATCAGTCCAGCCCATTCTTACTACTCAAAGGGAACTTGCAAAAATTCAACATAATACTCACATGGCATTGATCAGAAATATGGTTGAAGCAAGGTATAAAAATACTCAGGCTGAAATCAAGGCTATCAAAGATGCCTTGAGAAAGATGACTGGCACTACCCCTGCACCTATCTTTGAAGATGATGATGATCAAGATGATGCCAAAAAGGGGGAGAAACATGATATGAAGAAGTTTGGTAGGCCTACTCCAAGGCAAAAGCCAACTCAAAAGCTAGAGCCTGAAAAGAAGTCTTCTGCAACCACTGCTGGAACATCTGTCAAAGAAAAGAAAAAGGGAATTGACGAAACCCTGAACATTCAAGCAGATGAAGAGGCTGCAAACAAAAAGACTGTCCAAAATCAGAAGGCAACAAAGGAAAGGATTTGGAAGAAGGAACAAACGGAATTGAAAGATTGGGAAATCAAAACAAAGGATCTTGGCACTTCCAACATGAAGAAATCATTCAAACATAATAAACCACCACTTGCCACATTTTCAAAATCACAACCACAAAAACAAACACCTGAAAAGCAAACCCCTACTGGTCTCAAAACTAGTGCTGGTTCAGAAAAGACACCCACTGTTACACCTAAACCAACACAACCACCACAAAAACAACTTGCCAAAAAAGCAGAAAACAAAACCATCCTCACCATGAACTTTGAATTACAATTCAAAGGGCAAATCATCTGTTGTAGGGGGGATTGTTGGCCCTTGTAATCAAACCTAGAAGAACAGATAATATTGAAAGCCAAAACTGGTTCTGTACAGTTGATCATCAATAAGCAATGCGTGTCCTAAGTTCCCTCCAATGGCAGTGCTTCTATCAATTGATGACTCCAAGTACTGATCTCTCAACAACTGATCTTTAAAGAACTGCAGATTATAAAGACTAAAGACCTAACAGCTGTTGTTTGTCAAAATACTGATGAAGTCTAAGTACTGATAATTCAAGGCCTGATCAACCATTGAAGAAAGCACTGATCTGCAACATCAGTGCTTAGGCAACAACAGTGGAAAGCGACATCGGTGTTTTATGTATCAGTTGTTTATTGTAACAGTGTTTTGTATAAATCAGTGTTTAGAGGTTGTTAGTCTGTTAGATGTCACTATCTAGGTGACGTCAGCATTAGATACTCAGTGGTTAGGATTGTACTATAAATAGAACAGTACATGTACTGTTCTATTAGCTCTTTTGCACACACTCATCTTGTACGAACTAACTGTGAGCTCAGGCTGAGGGGGAGTTTAGTGTTGCATGCATGCATAGTTGAACCTTGTAATTCATACAATCATTCGATTAATGAAATCATGTTTGCTGAAAACTATTCTCCTGTGATTGTGTTATAAAGTTTACTTTCTATTTCCGCTGCAATTCATCTCTGTTTCACTTTCTTACATTAATCACCTGATTAAACAACATAATCAAAGAAACTCAGATCCTAACACTCTAATAGTCCGTCAGTGATCCAAATTTGCCGTTAAAAAAAACTAAAATGAACGACAGAAAGAATAATTTAATGTCAACAAATGTCACAACAACGATTGAATCACTATTTTACCTGCTAATAATAAGTTTAACAAATAATTTGAAAGATTTAATTAAAGATACTATATCATTAAATAAAAAGCTAAAGATTTAATACATAACTTTGTTCTAATCTAAGGGACCCATTAAAATAAAATATTAATATTTATTTATTATGGTAACTCTTAATCAAACATGTTGGAAGTTACATGTGAAAAAAAATGTTGTAATATATCCACAACTAGTAGTGTTATTGTATACTTTTCAAAAATAATAAAAAAATAAAATAAAAACATTGGCAAAATTCCATTAGTCTTTTTTGGCATGCAATCACTCGGCAAAGAAAAGTTCCATGATGTGACCAAATCATGCAACTCACTAAAATTTGAGTACAACTTTTCTTGCATAAGTTACAAGCAAATAACAACACCCTAAAATGAATTAACATAACTGAACAAGAATACAAGATCTCACTAAAACTTTTTTTTTAATCTCTGAATTTAAATAGGAATGTTAGTTGTTTATAAACAATCAGTATGACTAAGAGTTAAGATACTCTTTCCATGTAGCTATCTCGTGTGCCACATCCAGCATGGTCGGTCTAGTTGACGGGTTGTTTTGAGTACAAATCAACCCGAGTTCAATGAGCTCCAAAACCATGTCGTGCAATAGGTTAGGATTGCGCGATGTGGCATTAGTTGTAACTAATGGATAGTTCAAAAGTGTCTGTTTTATGATGGGTTCAAGCTTGTGCGGGTAGTGGGTTTTTACCCACTCATGCAAGCTTGAGTTTTCGTAACAAAACACATCTGTAGGCCGTTTTCTTGTCACCATCTCCAATAACAAAACCCCGAAACTGTAAACGTCTCCTTGTGATGACGCTCGTCTACCCATACCGTATTCTGTATTTTAAAAAAAATACAAAAAAAAGATGTTAGTATTATACAAAAAAAGTAAATGTAAAAGATTTTGGGTCTAGTTAGGATTGGATTCACCCATTAATAGTTTTATGTATCCTTTTTTATATTTTTAAAAAACAACAAAGTTGTTTTATACAATTTCTAATGAAATTATTACAGTAAACATATCTTTAAAAATAAAATAATTTAGCAGGTTTTATCATAAAGAATAGCATATTTGAACCTTGTTAGGTGACTAAATTTGACCCGTTACAGATAAAACAAAACTAAAACTAACTAATTCGTAAGTAAATAAATCGAAACGAGTAGCATCATGTAGCTATATCGAAACTAATGCACGCGTTACTTACCGGGAGCAATGTAACCGATTGACCCGCAAAGTAAACCATCGGTCGAGCTAGCCGAAGGGGAGCCGGAAACGCCACCCGCCACCGGGAACTTCTCAACCTCCTCTTTCACCAACTTAGCAATACCAAAATCAGAAAGTACTGCATGCATGTCATCATCAAGAAGAATATTGCTTGGCTTTAAATCACAATGAGCCACCTTAACAGGTGCATAGTGATGCAAATAGACTAACCCTTCAGCCACATCACTTAATATGCTAACCAACTGGACCAAGTTGACGTGGATCACCCCGCCACGTGGGTACAAATGATCCTCAAGGCTCCCGTTCTGCATTAATGGCAGAACGAGAGCCTTGAAATCCGGTCTGCTACAGATCGTAATGATCCGTATCAGATTCCTGTGCCGAATATTCTTCAAAACTTCACATTCTTTATTAAAACTCGCGGTTATTTCTTCGGCTTTCACATAACTTATAACCTTAACCGCTATCTTCGTGTTGTCTTTTAAAATACCCTTGTAAACTTGCCCGAAACGACCTGAACCGATCAAACTGGAGCTTTTGAACCCTCCTGTTGCTTCCATGAGCTCTTGATGAGAGATTTTTGGGTAGTTTTGTTCTTTTCTTTCGTCGTCTTCTTCGTACATGCTGCTTCTTCGGCTAAACATTTTTACAATTTTTCGCTTAGATTTCGACTTGAAAACAAGCGGAACCAAAAACATGAGCAGGGTTGCTATGCCGAGTACGGTAAGCAAAACCGGCAATGGAATGAAGTGTTTTTTCGTGTTGTTTTTGCAGATTGACATCCCCAGGACCGAACTGCTGCACAGTTCGGGATTCCCGAGGAAAGAGTCAATCTGCAGAAACGGGAACGATACGTTCCCAGAGAAATTATTGAACGAAAAGTTCAATAGTTTCAACGTCGCAGATGTCTGGAAAGATTCCGGGATCTTTCCAGACAATCTGTTCCACGAAACATCAAATGTTTCGAGAAATGGCAACTTCCCAATTGAACTAGGAAGTTGCCCTTGGAATGCATTTCTGGAGAGATTTAGGAGCTCGAGCGCAATGCAGCTTCCGAGCTGCGTTGGAATCGGGCCCGAAAAGTTGTTAGATGATAAGTCCATGGCAAGAACCATGTTCATCTTGCTGAGCTCCGATGGTAAAGGTCCATTCAGGTGGTTATATGAGATGTTTAAGTACAATTTCAAGGTGCTCAACCTTGCGAATTCGGTCGGGATCGAACCCGAAATGTGATTATGAGAAAGATCAAGAATCTCAAGGTTCACACATTGTGCAAGGCTTGTTGGAATCGTTCCGACGAAACGGTTGTTATGAAGCAAGAGTCTCCGTAGCTGGGAAAGACTCGAGAAAGTGTCGGGAATGGAGCTCGAAAGGCGGTTTTTCGATAAGTCAAGAAGACCCAACTTGGAAACGTTCCCGAAACACAATGGGATTTCTCCAGAAAGCGAGTTGTTCGATATGTAAAGCCGCTCGAGTTTCGCCATTTGGCAAAGTTCCTTGGGGATCGTTCCGTTGAGAGAGTTGCTAGATAAGTTGAGTAGGGTGAGGTTCAAAAGATTACTGATATTGGGAGGAATCGCTCCCGATATCTGGTTGTCATCCAGATGTAGCTGGACCAGACTCCTAGAAAGATTCCCAATGATATCGGGAATTTTTCCTGAGAGTCTGTTTCCAGCTAACTCGAGTTCCTGTAAATGTGGAGAGTTTGTCAAACCCGAAAAGAATCTCTCAAGAGGACCCGAAAACCGATTGTAAGACAAATAAACAAACTGTAGTTTTGACAAGTTTTTCACAATCTCAAATGGTAACTCTCCTTCGAAAAAATTCGACTCGAAATCTAACCATTTCAGCTTTGTGGAATTAGCAAGTGCTCGAGGTACCCGACCCGTAAGTTTATTCGACCAAAGAAGTAGAAACCGTAGCTCTTTAACATCGCATTCTTCATTCAACGGTATATTCCCGCTAATCGAGTTATTCGATATATCGACATAGTCTAAAGAAGACGACCCGTTACAAAAAAGTCCCAATGGGATATCGCCTTCGAGCTTATTACTTCCCATATCAAGATATTGCAACCCCCGAAGAAACCCCAACTCGAACGGGATCCTCCCTCGTAGAAGATTCGACGATAAACTCAACTGTTTAAGTCCGGAAAGATACCCGATCTCTTTCGGTATCCCACCCTCAAAGAAATTCCTAGAAAGATCCAAAACGGTTAACCGGGTAAGTCTAGAAATAACCGGAGATATAGTACCATGGAGCGAAGCTCCACTAAGGTCTAACTCAAGAACAGAATCACGATTCTCATTACACGTGATTCCGGTCCAGTTACAGAAATGAAGTTGTGAAGAGTTGTTCCAGCTATGTAGTACGTTTCCAGGGTCAGAAGTGACCCTGGAAGCGAAGGTGAGGAGAGACGCTCGATCATTAAAATTTCGAGCGTTTTCGTCTCCCGAAACAATGGAAAACAAAACTAGAAAGATAAAAAAGGAAATCATTTTTTTTTGGTGGGAAGTGAGAAGAGAATAAAATGATGAGAGAATGAAGAGGGAACAGGAGATGGATATATAGGTTAAGTGGATAAAGGATGTGATTAGAATTATTAATTCATTGTTATTGTTAATTATTTATTAATTAATGTAAGTTACTTTGTGGCCTAACTACGGTTCTAAATATTTGGTGGCCTTAATGTATGACCATATGAAGTCAACGAATGACAGTCGGCCGCGTGGGAAAATTTGGTACACTGTATCAGCCGTTATATATTTATGAATAAATAAAACAATTATAGCACAATAAATTATTAAATTATAATCATTAATTTAAGGTGGTCGGAGAACCGAAATTCGGGAATGACCGTAAGACCACCTGAAAGGACAACCTTGGACAAAGCTTGTATCTGTTTCGGTTGCTATCGTATTGCTTAGGGGACTAGGGGTGGTTCACTAGTGATAGAATTTATCACTCACAAGCACCAATCAAGTTTCGCGATGTCATTGACCATTTTTCCATCACTCACAACCATTTTTAGTGGGGGTGGTCATCACTCACCACCACACCCAACAATTTCCCCCCAACCAACAAATACCCTCACAAAAATAAACCATAACGCGTTGAATACATCACGAAAATCGGTTTCCGTTATACTATCACGCGTTGAAGAAACGACCGGCGGTGGGATTTTATCAAGTTCCACGCGTTATTCTGGTTTCCGTTATACTATCACGGGACCAGCTCGTCCCCTCTTAGGTCCGTCCTATGAAGCGTAGGTACATAAGGGCTTTCATCCAATCCAATCATCCATACCGATGGAGTGTTATGTACTACCTAGGTCTGTCTTATCTTATGAATTTTAGGGTCTTTCATCGACACCAATGAACGGTTATATATATAGGGTAAAGTTCTTGTACAAATAATCTTAACATACTAAACATACAAATTGAAGGAAAACTCAAAAAGACAAGGTGGCATTTTTGTAATTATCAATAACTATCAAAGTTACTCTACAAATATACCTAAAAAAACCTAACCACTCCCCCCACCCCCAAAAAAAACCTAAACCCCCCACCCCCCCCCCCCAACCCCCCAAAAACCTAAAAAAAACCTACCCCCCCCACCCCCCAAAAACCTAAAAAAACCTAACCCCCCCACCCCCACCCACCCCCCAAAAACCTAAAAAAAACCTAACCCCCCCCCCACCCCCCAAAACCTAAAAAAACCTAACCCCCCCCCCCCACCCAAGCTAAAATGCTAAAAACTAAACCCCCCAAAAAACCTAAAAAAATCTAAAAAAATAAAAAAAAACACACAAATTATTTTATTTTATTTTTTTAACATTTTTTATTAAAAAATCGCTACTTTTAGTAGCAGCCAAATTTTTTTTTTTTCCTAACGAAATGTAGCGATTTTTTAATAAAAAATGTTAAAAAAAAAAATTTGTGTTTTTTTAGGTATTTTTGGTTGTAACTTTGATAGTTGGTGGTAATTACAAAAATGCCACCTTGTCTTTTTGGGTTTTCCTTCAATTTGTATGTTTAGTATGTTAAGATTATTTGTATTTGATATTTTGCATATATATATAACTTAAGTTAGTCGTATTACTGTTTAGGGTCTTTGATTTAATACTGATGGATGGTTATCATATTGCTTTGGTCCGTCCTATAAGTTTTAGGGTCTTTCATTATACTAATAGGCCGTTATATACTAAGTAGGTTTGTTTTATGAATATTAGGGGTCTTCATTCAAATATGATGGATGATTATATGTTTCTTAGGTTCTTCCTATGAATTCTATGTGCTTTCAGCCATACCAATGAACAATTACATATTGCTTAGGTCTTTCCTACAAGGGCTTGGTCCATATTGTTGGGTAGTCATGTGCCCAATTTTGTGGGTTATCCACTTCAAAGAAAATTTTAAAAGCGAAAATTTAAAAAGAAAATTTAATTTATATTTTTTATGTACTTATTTTCTAAATTCTGATAATATGGTTCCCAAAATACGAAATTGCTATGTTTAGAGGAGTCTCTATTTTGCAAGAACGTGGATGTATGACAAAAGGCTTTACTAGCTTGTTGACTTTATTTGATGAGGATAGCTCATATAAAATGTAGAATGTGTCAATTGTGTTAAAGACTAATGTTTAACGGGACATGTTTAATATGGTTCTTCAACTCGAACATTACACGTTAAACTGAAAAAAGTCATTTTTATTACAAAGCATACGAAGGCACTAAACAATTGTATTTTAGGTTGAATGGTATTTATATCTTACTAAGTACACATATTTCTCGCAACGTTAGACACATCATGTAAAATGGGGAGACACATGTAACTATATAATCAAAACCCATTACAAAGAAATAGGCATGGACACTTGGATGAATCATTTAATTACCTCCTTCATGCATACAAAATGCACCTAAGATGAATTTCTTATATTCTATGGTATTTTTTTATTTTCATAATCAATCATATTAACAAATACTTACTATTCCACATATAGTTCTTCATACTAGTGTCTATTTTGCTTATCAACTAATCATATTACTATTAGAGATATAGAAAGAGTGTATTTGTAAAACGGAAAATTTAGGAGGTAAGTTCAATAATATATACTTGTAAAAATGTATAGTTAACTTTGTATATTCATCTTTCAAAAATACCTTTTTAACTCATTTACTTTTTTCTTTCACACTCATATATGGATTTATTTCTCAAATTAGCGCGATCTTTATCAAACCAAAGCCTCTTCTTCGCGTTGCTTGGCCATTTCGGATCAGACAAAGGTTTATGAACTTGGTATACGAACTTTCTTTGTGAACGATCATCGATTTTAAATCAAAACACAAAATATGATATTGAAAACCTTCATGTTTGAAATTTAAAATCCAAAATATATTTGTAAAGAAAAGTCGAATGTACTAATTCTGAATATTTTATAATCCCCATTGTAGCAAATTCATATTTGACATTGTCAAAATTTTAGAAACTTCAAGAAATGAAGTGGATGACATGTCATTGTGCCTAACCTTTGTTTGGATATGTTTTAGTGGATGCTGAGTTATGTACAAGATGATGAATGAGAGATGATTTGCATTCATAACCATGTTTATTAGGGTTCACATTCAGCAAATTAAACAAAGAATTATTTGATTTCCTTAAAATATTTTGAAGGATTTTTTGTTATCAATTGTAAAAACTTGTGGGATTCCCCACACTTCGCAAGAGGCTTTCGGTCGGTACCAGTTTAGTTCGTAATAGTATTGGTATAATTTCGACACTTCATGCAGCAACCGAAAGAGATATATCCAAGAGTATATTGACACGTGTTTTACCTCTATGAAAAAACAAATATCTGTAGTGGTGCCGATGCCGATATTGTTCGGCTAGTATCGGTTCTGTTACTGACATTCACTGTAGCTTCTGGTACAAAAAATACTCTAATGCGATATGTCAAGAAAACCATAAGAAAAAGTAATGTACCGGTAACAATGTTGTTTAGATGGTATCGGTTAGGTTCGTCACAATAATGAACAAAAAAAAAAACAACTATATTTGACCTCATGCAAATTAAATTTTTATCGAATCATAGATAAATAATAAGCGCGTCGTAATGGTATATTCAAATTTTATGAAATGTTATATTATATTACTTAAAAACAAAAAGAATAAACGATGTCACTTTATTAAAAAAAACAAAACAAAACTAAAAGTTTTGAAGACATGTATGTTTATGCTTCGATCACTTGTAAATTACCATTCACTATTCGGGTTTGAGTAAAATCTATACTTATACATAGATAAAAAAAATAAGCACGTCAAATAGATGAAATTTTATAAAACATTGTATCTAATAATGATTATAATAATAAAATATTGTAATAATTAAACAATTAAATAAAAAAATTAACAGGTCTGACAATATTTTTAAAGTTGTAAAATGTATGTATAGATAATATTTTTGTGAACACAATATTACTTTTATTGGTTGTTGTGTTGTGATTGCATAATGATGTCATTATCATGGTGTCCAATTGTGTATTTTAGGTGCATTTGAGTGTTGTTCTTTTAACACGTAACCCTTTATGCTGTATAAGTTCTATATCATCCTATATTCCTACTCTTATCTGACTTTTAGGTCATAATTTATTTTTTATGTGTTTAATGACATGAGAGTCAAGATTAAGGTTGAAAAGACGTAAATGTGAGAAGAGATGTCTAACATGATTATTGAATTTTAACACAACGTGTAACTAAAACAGATATTTAAACAATAACACGAACACGTCTATTAACCGAATGATACGGCACATTATGTTTAACATGACTAAACATAAGATGCTCAATAACAAGAACAACATGATACTTTAACACGATTATTG
Organism: Helianthus annuus; assembly: GCF_002127325.2. Classification (NCBI taxonomy): domain Eukaryota; kingdom Viridiplantae; phylum Streptophyta; class Magnoliopsida; order Asterales; family Asteraceae; genus Helianthus; species Helianthus annuus. The sequence continues at coordinate 27,834,063 of NC_035435.2, forward strand.
ACACGACACTTAAATGTATAACATGATTACTTATGTCACACCCCCAGAATCCCACACGCGGAGTACCACCGCTTGGGAGCGTGACTGACCAGGATCAAGCCATCAATCATATCAAACATAGCATTTAAGTGTAAAGGTAGAACATATGTTTCATCGTGACATGACTAATGTTCATAACCAAACATTATTTAAGTAGCGGAAGCATAATAATGAAAACCCAGAATAAATTATAAGTTCAAATATTGTTCGCGATCCGTATCCCACAACGACATGCTCCTCCCTGTGCAAGCTCCATAAAGTACCTAAGGTCCTGCAAGGCATGCAGCAGAGAGTCAACAACTAGTTGAGCGAGTTCACAGAAAGTAAGTTCAGTAATAGTAATTGTATGAGTCGTATTATGTTCGTTCGTGTAATCATGTATTGTATTAGTTCGTATCGCGGCCCGCTAGGCATGTATGCGAAGATTAGGGAAAGTTCTCAAGTATTCTAGACTATGTATATTTGTATCGCTGGCCACCCTGGCATGTGTGCGAAGTTTTAGTATGTATAGTTCGTAGCCTTCCTGAGGCATGTGTGCGAAGATTAGTCATAATATCACAGCCAACCCCTGGCGTGTGTGCGAAGATCAGTTCAAGTAGGTATACTAGTCTAGCCGTATCTTATCATTTACCATCCTCACCCTGAGGACCATATCATTAGGTTCCATTAACTAAGTACGCACGAAATAATCATCCAATCCCATTCCCACCCTGGGAACCCCATGCCTTGGCTGTGTGAACTCACCTTGGGTTGCTCGGCAGATACACAGAAAGTACAGGTAAGCTAGTAAGTGGTCAACCACGTCCTATCATGGTTATTATACAAGTCAGGTTCGTATATAGCACGTATGTTCTACACGTATTGTATCACGTATGATCATGGCAAATCACATAAACGTATCAGCAATCCAATAGAAAACAGATAACAATTCTAAGTATTCGGCCCAAACAGTTGGGCTGTAACAGTGCAGGTCCAATAACAAGTATTTTCGGTCTCGAGTCGAGACTATCGGTCTCGAGTCATATTGGTGTTGAGATCTCGAGTCGTAACGAAGTGTTCTCGAGTCGCAAGTGAGCTGGTCTCGGGTTGTCATGGTCCGGTCGAGATCACACGATCTCGAGTCGCAATCCGGACCCGCAATCTCGGTCTCGGCTGGTGCTGTTGTGTGCGAGTGTCGTGGTCTCGAGTCGAGACTAGGAGATCTCGACTCGCAACCCTGGTCGAGACAATCCGATTGTAACAACTTTCCATAATTCAGTCAACAATTATTCCGTGATTTCGGCTAACAAGTTAGGCAGTTTCGGAAACAGATCAATCAACGTTTATTCAGCATTCAATCATATTCATAACACCATAATCATCATCAATTCAAGAACAATTAATCAATCTTGTACAGAACATATGATCGGATCATGTGATAAATAAATTCATAGACTATCATGCAACCTAAATCATAACCCTCTATCATAATATCACAACCGGTTTAACTAGCATTCGGTTAACAACCATCTTGAACAATCCGATTCATAATGAAGTGCACATGTGAGCCGGCTTCATGACAAGTAAACATGTATCAATCAATCAGCAAAATAAATCATGTTAAACAAGAACCCTATATCTTCATGCATGACTATTATAACACACATCAAAAATATCAACAACAATTAATCAAACACTAACCGATTGTAGGTGCACAAGAATTGATCCGAATCCGAGAGGATCTTCAACGGATGGGGTGCTTGGCTGCCGTCGGGTTTGAGCGAGATAGCGAGAGAGAAAGAGAGGAACTAGGGTTCTTGTGTGTTTTGATGGTTTGCCAAAAGTGTGGAAAAATTACTAACACCCTAGTGTTATACGTATAAGTTTAGTGGGCCGAACCCCCCTTAATGGGTTGCCTATGTGTTCCGAATTCAAAAGAGAGTGGGCCGAGAGTGTCATGAGTCGGCCCATTAGCTTGTGCGATCGGCTATGTGTTGTGCGGTTGGGTTCGTGTAACATTCACATAACATACATACACACATAATGCACATAATAACATAACATTCATTAAATCAAAGTATCATATAGGCACGTAACGTTATATCAAAGTACAGAGGTCGGTTTGGAAATACGAGTTGTCACAACTTAAATGGTTTATGTATGTCATAGATGAGATGGGCGGAGGGGGGGGGTAAACCCAGGAATATGTTGACCCGTTTGTGACCCGGAACCCTTTAACCTCATGTTGAGTCATGTAATTGGGTTAGTGGTTTGTGTCATAAATTTTCAGCTCCAACCAAGATATATTTAGGTGTGTTATAAATTTCCAGCTCCAACCAAGATATATTTAGGTAGAGTTTTAAACAATTATCCTTTATATTAATGAAGCGAACGTTCTAAAGTGTCATGGTGTTAACATGCACCTACTCAATGGGTAGATGTCAAGCGACATCCACTATCTTTTTCTTCTTCTTTTTTTAATCAATGATTTTTATATTAATTGCTATTGAAATGAATACTGAAACAAGTATGGTGTATCGCCTGATGGATTGTGTGTGTTATATACATCTAGGAGGTGGTGGACACATGAATTTTTTTATGGGGATGTAGATAAGGGGTTCAATCATATTTTTAAGGAGTTTAATTGGGTTTTTTTTCCTATAAAAACAATAAAAAAGATCAAAGGGTGTGTCCGCCCACCCATTAATCAGCAGGTGCGAGCTTGAGGTCCGACAACCCCACCCAGTTTTTACTTTTTTTCTCCTTTTCTCCTTTCGAAAATCACTTAAATATTTGCATACTTAACTCTTGGATTGGACAATAGCTAGATACATTAAAAGCTTATCTTTTTTTATTTATTTTTATTGATCCAAACAAATATTATGAATTTACATATCATATTTAATAATTTAACTAAGTTGAATGTGTTTAGTTAAAAATTATACATTAAAAAATGTTTGTTCTAATATACCTCATTAATGTGTACAAGTTAAAATTACAAATGATAATTTGCACTTAAATTTTTTAGCATTAAATTCAAATAACTAAATTTAATGAAGTCTTATAAACGGTAATGCATGTGCCAATATCAAAACGGATCGATATGATCAAACCTTCGCATCCCCGCAGCAATGCGCGGTCTATCATAACACTAAGCATGTTTACTGTCGCATATTTTAGTTGAACAAACTTTGTCCACCATAAAACGTGGGCTTACCACGACCCTAGTTAGTTTTGTTATAAAGTTCCAAAGTTATGTGCCTAGTTTCTTTCTTATTTCAGGAATATAATTAGCCAAGATACCTACAAAAAGACAAGGAGTCGATAGTTTAGTTTAGGCCTTTGCAGTATTTTTATTGAAATCTCTATTTTCGCATGTAAAATATATATATATATATATATATATATATAGGGGAAGGTTCAAATGAAAACCATTAGTTATTGTGAAAACTCGAAAACTAATTAAAAAAAGCCAAAAAAACATACAATTTTTTTTTTTTTGCAAACCGAATTTCCCAGGTTTTTTTATATAAAAAAAATTTCAAAAAAAAAAAAAAAAATTTGTGTAGTGCACATGTGTATGTGTACTACACATGTATATTATTACAAATGTGCACTACACAAAAAAAAATTTTGAAAAAAAAAATTATATATAAAAACCAGCGATTTTTATTAAAAAAATTGAAAAAAAAAATTGTGTGTTTTTTAGACTTTTTTTAGTTAGTTTTCGAGTTTTCACAATAAAAGTGGTTTTCATTTGAACCATCCCCTATATATATATCTCTAAGTTTTGTTTAATCTCCCGCGTCAATTATCCATCTCTATCTTTATATTCTTTTGTATAATTTCTTCCGGTTTCTTCCATGCTTGAGGTACAGTCATTTAATTTTGAAGTTATGAGTATTGAATCTTTATATAACAGGATTCACTATTACAATATCTTTATATTTTGGAGATGGAGAAGAAAAATCAAAACAATCTCTATAATTTAGAGATGGAGATGGAGACTCCAATGTGAGTAATCTTAAAGAATTCACAATGAAACCTTATCCTTATCCATCTAATTTAACTAAAATACACATTTACCCATCAAATTTGTTCACTATTGAAAAATACACATTTACACATCAAATACACATGTCGTTAGTTTGTAAGAAAATAACTTGTTTACTTAAAATATTTATGAAAATAACAAATTTAGTTAAACGTGTCATTTTCTATTGCACTAGGCATGTAACATGTGTCGTGTTTGATCCTTTAGCACAACACAAAATTAATAATTCACTTTATTGTCTGAATCACTTTATTTCATGAAAACTATGATGTTCTTTACTGTGTGCGTGAAAAAAAAAAAAAACAAACAAACAAACTTTGGAGAGTGTTTGTTTTTAAGGTTATTCTTGTAATTAGAACAAAATTGATTAGATACATAAATTTGGTTATTGTGATGTGAAGTCACAATGATGACTTAGATGCACTTTCAATACAAGCAGCCCAAATGTAAAGATTTTGGTGCAGGGAAGACTATATATGTGTGGAATTGGTTGATATTAAAGAGTAAGATTGTTACAATTTCAAAAAAAGTTCTTTTTTCCCTTTTCTAGGTGTTTGTTAGAACACACGGTGTAGGTGTGAAAAATGAGCGCTTATGTCTTTCCACACCGCACACACCACACCACACCACACCACACCGGCGTTGTGCACGGCGTTGAGAGAAGGGCTTAAAGAATTCCACCGGCGTTGAGTTAATATGTGTGCACATGTGTCATGTTGTCATTGGCTGTTGGAATTAGTCGTTTACCACAACGGCTAGTAAAAAAAATTCAACATTTTTCATACAATTTACTCTATATTAACACACAATTTACACCAAGGGCTTAAAGAATTCCACCGGCGTTGAGTTAATATGTGTGCACATGTGTCATGTTGTCATTGGCTGTTGGAATTAGTCGTTTACCACAACGGCTAGTTAAAAAAATTCAACATTTTTCATACAATTTACTCTATATTAACACACAATTTACACCATTTACCCATTCAATCTAAAACTTTCATCTCACATGGCACAACACTCTCGCACACAACGTTGCGCAATGCCGGTTATTCCATGGATCATAGAAGAGGACAACACATTATACGAATCGTAGGTCGCGGTCCGTGAGAACCAAGGGCCTCCGTTAAACACGTCTCTGTTTTGGGAACGAGTTTGTAACAACACTCAAAAAGACATTACAAGGAACCCTAATTGAGACCCCCAAACATGTACGACGCGACCCGAAATGAAAAACAGCAAACAGGGGCTCAGGAGGCTCATGGGGGGGGGGTGTACCCCTAAACCTCCCCCGACACGCGAAAGGAACCTAGGACGTGTAAATTCGGATAAACTCGACACCACAGGCCAAGAAACACAACAAGGCTACTTTAGGTGAAGTAGGCCAGGGCCGCGACACGCGACAGGGACCCCTGTCCCTTGTCGTGACGCGCGAGAGCATCCCAATTTGGCTATATAAAGCCTGGCTTGGGGCTGAAGTTACCACTTCGACATTCATTTGATGAAGCTCTGCTTCTTTATCACAGTTTCTTTCAATTAGTGCACCCCTTAATTCGCGAAGCTTTGCCGCATTGTAAGTGTTTTAACCCCTAATCACTACTCGATACCCTGTCTGATTGATCCTAAACCCAACAACGGATGTCAAGGTGTTGCCTGAATAAGGCTACACCTTGCTAACTACGTTGGGGTTTTGATCTCATGATGTATTGATAATGTAGAATTGTGTTATTATACTAACACGTATGCATCATATATTTTATTAGGAACTCAGGAAAATTCACCAGGGTTATTACCAGGAAGCCTATAGTTACCCTAAGTTTGCAATGTGAGTCATTCTCTTTTTATCAAATTGCTTTACAAAACCCTAAATGTTTTTCAGTTATATTACAGTGATTAAGTCTTTGTATTCTGCAATTACTGTCGGTATATGGGGTTTTGTATACATTACTTGATAAACTTCACTATTGGACGAAAGTTAGCCAATGAGTGATATGACCACCGTCACGACGGAACTGCCACCATGTGACAATTACTGAATGAGTTTTTGGTAGATATAAACATTGTAATCTCCTTCTCGATACTATAAAATATAACAATATGTCTTTTTATAAAATGCAATGAACTCGCCAGTATTTCTTGTTGATAAAATATTTTTCAAACGCGTTTCAGGAATCCCACTGTGAAAGTGATAAAAGCCAGCTATGGAGCACTGAAGGCTTAAATAAAGTGGCTATGATTACCTGAATAAAAGAAGAATTTATGTTTTTCAGCAATTAGGGTTTATTCCTATAATACATTTGAAATGGAATATGGGTTTTAGCCCATTTGTATAATATTAAAAGTTTGATGTTTTACAAACTTTGAAATTATTTCCTAACTACGATCCTGATGATTTAATTCCGCTACAAATTTAATAAACACCGATACCACCGTCAGGCTCGCCGCACCCGCTTCCTGGGTAGGGTCAGGGGCTGCGACAGAGTTCATCAAGAATTTTGTAATCGAGGGTGATGCCATCTGGCCCAAACATGCACTTCATTCACGTTTTCGGATGATTCATGTTGAATGTATGAGATTTGAAGCGATTCTCAACAACGTGGACAATGATGATGGTTACTAAACGAAGGCAACATCATCCAAATTGCTTGCATCGAATACCATAACATGTTCAGCCATGACTTCAGACACTACTCGGCGTGGCAAACAATGCGTTTTTAGGTTAACGTTTTAGTCTAAGCTATGTAATATTTTTAATTTTTTAGGTTAACGTTTAATGTTATGTAATGTTTTAAATATTAAGTTATGTAATCTTCTAAGTATTAGTATTAAATTGGGTTTTATTTAAAATTTAATAGAGTTGATATGTAATTTATAAATAAAAAAATTACACTTTTCGTCCTTTATGTTTGTATCAGATTGCAACGGATGACCTTTAAATTTAATAATTATAGTCACAGTCCTTTATTTGTAAAACTCGTTACACTCTACGTCCTTTGGTCCTAACCTTGTTAAAAAAATTCAGTTAAGTTGGCATGTGCCTTGCACATGAGGGTAAACTGGTAATTTTATTCATTTATTTATCTAATATAAATTTAAACAATAAAAGAAATCAGATTTAAAAAATATATATATACAATATATAAAAAACACAAACCATCTCTCTGTCTCTCTCCAACAAACCCCCACCACCACAGCCACCACCACCACCACCACCACCATCACCGCCACCCCTTCAGGTGGTGGTGACCGATGCAGAGAATTCCAACCGTCAACTGAACTAAGCTGAAGTACCCGAGCTTCACAACCCAAAACATGAAGGTAGAGTTATCCACAACTGTTGATCTATTTGAGAGCATCCCGTCAATAGAGAATTCCAACCATCAGATCTCTTCGGATATTGATTCTCTCACAAAGAAATAGTCGCGATGGTCGTCATAATAATCAAAAGATGGAATCGATGTGCTGGAATGTTTCTGAAAGCACAAATGTATGAAGAAACATACAAGGATATTATGTTTCTGAAATCGCAAATCTGTATGCTGGAATCCATGCTTGTTGCGTCTTGTTCTTCGTCTTTGAATATGTTTATGAAAGCACAAATCGGTGTACTAGAATCGATGCATGTGGCGTGTTGTTCTTCATCTTTGAATTTGAGATCTGGAAACCCTAGGTATAAGATTTGGGGATAAATAACGTCTGTATTTATGTTTGTATATATGGTATTTGTTTTTTTTAATTTTTTTGGTTTAAGTTATTGTTTATGTTTATTTATTTTGGTAAATAAAGGGATTGACCAAAATACCCTCATATAGGGTCCACATGATTTCATTTAACGTTAAAATTAACCAGATTAGTGCTAAAGGACGTATAGTGTAAAGAGTTTCACAAATAAAGAACTGTGACTGTAATTATTAAAGTTAAAGGTCATCCACTGCAATCCGATACAAACATAAAGGACGAAAAGTGTAATTTACCCTAAAAAATAATAAAAAAATATGTCTCACGTGTTGGATAACGCCCCTCTTCCACGCTCCTTCCAACCCCTTCTTTTTTTTTCGCCACGCCACTTTTCTGACACGCACTGACATGGCGTCCACATGTCGAATAACATTCATTTTACCGCTCCACACCGTGTGGTCTTTGGAAGTCAAATTAAGTGGTTGTACACAACTAGTAAGAAATTGTATTTACTTAATCGTTATCGTATGCACACTTAAATAGAATTAAATGATACATGAATAGAATGAATGAATAAACAATAATTTTAAAGAAATAACCTTTTGGCTAAAATATGGTATTTCTTTCCATAGGTTTCTCTTTTAAAGAAATAACCGTTTGGCTAAAATATGGTATTTCTTTCCACAGGTTTCTCTTTTATATATTCTATAAGAATAATCTATTTCATTTCATATTTCTTTATGATTTGTCAAACACGGTGCAAAAGAATGATTTAGTATGATAAGAGTGGTTTAGGTTTATAAGTATAAAAAAACAAAAGAAATTTTGAATAAATTATTTAAACACGACATGTTTGAGTCTAATATCCTAAAATATCTTTAAATAAAGGGAGAAATATTATGAAAATAATAAATGGAAACTATTATATTTATAAAGAGGTAAATAAACAATAAAAAGGTAATATAAACATGATGAATGAAGAGTTTTCTAACACTTAAAGTAGTCCACTATATAAACAAGTGGCAATTTTTCTAGGAAAATATTGTACAAATTTTGATTTTACTTGATTAATGTTACAAGGATATTGAGCAAGTGGTGCACTATTTATTACAACATGTGATACATGTTTAAAATAATAATATAAAATTCAACATATGTGTTAAGTCTATTCATTTCAAATAAATAATTTCCTATAATATATTGTATATTGTACATTTTATAATTTATAAAATATAATTGGTGAAAACTTAAAAAGGATTAGTTTTGTATCCATGCTTAAAAAGTAGGAACAAAATATTGGGAGAATAAATTTCTTTATTTTCTATTATTGACTATAAGACATCCGTGGTGGCCTAATTTTTGGGCGTTTTCTCTGAAATCCACGTCCTAAAATGCCGCCTCCACCGCCCTCTTGGGCGTTGTTTTCAGAAAATTGGGGGGGGGGGGGGAGGCTTGTGTAAAGAACGCCGGTGCAATGTTCTTCATTATCGTTTGACCAATCAGAAGCTTTCAAGTATTATTTTTTGTTTTAGTTTTTATAAAAGATAATAATTGGGTAATCATTGATGTGACATTATTGGGCATTATCCTACTACACCCATATATGAAAAACGTCTCATAATACCCCTTTGCTGACTTTAATGACATGTGTCACACAACACCCATAAGTGAGGACATTATTCATATGTACCATATGTTAGAAAAGAAAAAGGATGACAAAGAGTCGAAGACCAATAGAAATCTTGGTATTAAGCCCTTAAAAAGGGGGCAACTTGGCATTCCTGTGTTGCCTAACATTCGCAAGTGTGAATCTTGATACGCACATTTATCTTGAAAGCCATTTTTAATTTTTAAGATAGTATAATCTGGGATTTACAATAATCAGTTCTTAGTATTATGATATTTATATAAATAGCTTTTGATTCAATTGGTTTGGTCTTAGATTTAAATCACACTAGTTTAATGAAGAAACAGGGAACTATTTTAGGGTTAATTAGTTTGGTTTATGTTTCAAACATGAGGGTTAATCTTCTTAATCTTTCCTGAGCTCCGGTGTGATCCGATCTTCCTGCAAAACAACAACATCGTTAGCTCGTTAAGAGAGGAATATGGGGGTTTCCCTCTTAACCAGACTCCAACGTGAGAATAATTAACTGCTTTGAGGAAATAAGTGTGTGTTGAGAGTGAGAGTAGAGAGAATGGAATGTTTAACCTGAGTATGGAGGTCTCTATTTATAGCCGGAGTAGTGTAAAAGGAGGTGGGCTGATGGGCCTTGGGCCGGAAGGCGACAACACGGAATATCCTCCTTGTCTCACTGGTATCGACCGTTAGTGGTTTCTAGAAGATCTCAGGTGCTGGCGCACCTTGATTGGAGCCACGTGTCCCAGTTGTCGGCCTTGCTGTCCCTCTGCCATCAGCAGGTGAGTAGAGATCATGGGGCAGTTGTCGCCACCCTCTGATTGGTGCCACGTAGGCGTCCTTGTGTACTCTTTGTCTCTTGCACGTCAGTCGATCGTGGAGCACGATAGAGCACAGCCTGGTGGCCGCTGATTGGCTCGTTTTTCTGCCATTCGTACCTTTGGTACTTTCTGAAGTGGCCCTGCGCCGTAACTCTTGCGCGATCCTTGTTATGCACGTAACTAGCCCGCGCAGGGTTGCGTGCGTTGAATGCTCTTATTCAGAATACTAAGTGTGAAACTGATGTTATCTCTTGCTTGGGCCTCGCGCGAGGTCCAGGCTATATGTAAGTAACCCGCGCGAGGTCTATGGATTAATCAGTTTTTGATTAAGGAGTACGGTCCAGCGCGTGACCTGCATGGTCTGCGCGACTTTTTTGGAGCATACCCCTTCAGTTTTTTACTCATTTTTTTTAGCTACTGTGATGTTCTTTATATGTATACTCCTTTAGTTCGTGTGTTATACGAGATCTATTTTAAGAAAAACTTATTTAATAATATGACAAATAATATACCTATATGTTAAAATAAACATCGAATGGATATAAATGATGTAATTTGCTGAAAATATAGGAGATGTTTATAGAAGTATAGTATTTAAAAAAACAGTTATTATTTCAATCTGTGCTGTTTTTTTTAATAATAATAATAACTAGTTTTTTTACGTCATGCATTGCGGCGAAACCGAGCAAATGATAATGTAAAACAAACGTGATTTGAAAATAAAGCATGTTGTTTAGAAACCCAAACCATTAGAGCGGTTTAGTTTATCATCGAATCGTTTTATGATACCAAATAAATACTTTATTTTGAGTACAACTTCGTTTTTTACAAAACTTATAACGGAATGTTAGTGAAAAATCAAGCACAACTACGTGCTTAAGTTTTTAGAAAAAAAAAGTTATAAACATAAATTTTTAAAGAAGTATCAAATTAATCGATAAATTAATATATGTTTAAAAAAAGAAAAAAAAGAATTATTAAAGAAAATAGCAAAGGAAATATATGGTTTTAAAAAAGGAAAAAAAATTAAAAGTATGTTATTAAAAGTAAATATAATAATAAACTATTATTATATATTAAATAAAAAAATAATAAAATGCTATATATTATTATAAAAATAAAGTTACTATTCACCGTCCATCGTCAACAATATATATATATATATAATAATAATAATAATAATAATAATAATAATAATAATAATAATAATAATAATAATAATAATAATAATAATAATAAGACTAAAAGAAGTTAAACTCAAAAAGGGCTCATTTTAAAATACAAAATAATTATTTTTTTAAATAAAGTAACTTGTTAAGAGACAAAAATATATTTGTTACATACTGAAGGGGTATGGTCCTAAATCATGCGTCGACCATACGAGTCAGCCTCAGATCGCGCGTAAGTACATACCCAAGTTAAACCAAGTTGATAACTTCCCTGACCTCGCGCCGGCTAAACAGATGTGTGCCAAGTCGCGTGCGAGGTTAGGGCCAAGACAAGATCATTTTTGACACTTAGCTCCTTGGAGAAAAACCCGTCTTTCTTGACCCTGCGCTGACAGCACAAATTATATCTGGGGTCGTGCAGAGGTAAGAAGCGCAGATAAACTTCGGACAAGTACAAAGGCACAAATGGCAGAGCAGTGGACCAATAAACATCCAACATGCTGTACCTGATAGTGTCGCACGATGGATAATCGTACAAGAGACAAAAAGGTACACAAGGACGTACACGTGACATCAATCAGAGTGCGCCGACCACTGCTCCATGATCTCCATTTAGCTGCTGATGACAGACCAGACAACAAGGACAATCGTCAGGACACGTGGATCCATTCAGCGTGCGTCAGCTACCCTCTCGCCTGAAATCACTAAAGGTCGTGGCAGAGGAGACATAATGGATATTTCTTGTTGTTATCTACAGGTTCATCAGCCCATCTTCTTCACAAACCACCTCGACTATAAATAGGGAACTTCACCTTCAGGTTTAAAGATCGCTCTCTTGCTCTCTCAATTTATACACACACTATTATCCTCAAAACCAATACTTATTCTCACGCCGGAGGGTGGTTACAAGGAGAACCCTCCTAGTCTCCTCCTTGTAACTAGCTTACGGTGTGTTGATTGTTTTGCAGGATCTTCGTAGCTGTTTAAACGAGACGAAAGAAGATTAACCTTTATTTGTCGAGGCACAAACCACAAACTAATCACTAGATTAGTTTGGTGTTTCTTCACATATACACATAGTATACATAAATACATTGTTACATATACACATACTATATAAATACATTTAAAACAAATAAACATTTTTTATAATGAAACAGATTAGGGTACTAGATTAATCTTACATTCTATTATTTGTCTCTACATATATCAAATTTCTACCCGATATGAACATAATATTATCAAAGATATTTATGGCTTCAAAAGCAATACAAAACAATAGGATAATGTGGTCCAAAGACAAGTGGATAAAAGTAGGGTATTGTAACGCGTCTCAAATCAATGCTATTCTTCATTTCAGATGTAAGATAATGTCAAACGTTGAAATAATTCAATCTTTTTGTTGTGAAAAATTGAAACCGTTTATCAATGTTCAATGTCAATATAGCTTTATCGCTTTTCGTCTTATAAGGAAAAGTGCATTTTTTTAGGCTCAGGTGGTTGTTTCATGAGTTCTTGTTTATTTTGTTGTTAGTCCTGTTGTAGTGGGGCGTTATATGCTTAAAAAAACCAATCATAGCGCCTGATGAAACAATGGTTAACCGGGCAGGGTTAACTCACTGGTCTTGTCAAGAAGGGTTAATCCCTTCCTCTCGAGGATCGCTGGCTGGATCACCGGTGGGTTGATCTCCTGCACAAGGAAACAAACCGTGACTCGTAACAAGGAGGATGGGGTGGGGGGTGCTCCTTGTTACCACTCTCCGGCGTGAGAATCAGTAGTTTGCTTGGGAAGCAAAGTAAGATAATAGTAGTAGTGAGAGAGTTGTGAAGAGATACCTCAAACCTGGTTTGGGGTTGGTATTTATAGCCGAGGAGTGAAGGAGGATGTGGATGGATAGACTGACGGCATGCTGCACCTTTGCAGGTGTGTCAGACATGTCGGCCGGGGAGACGACGCCACGTCAGTCTGTCGCTTACGTAGACCTGACAGGTGACTGCCATTGGTTCCACTTGCACTGTGGTGTCAGTCCCACTTGTTGAGCGTATAGGGTGCGGTGTTAGCCGCATCGCTGCCTGCGGTAACATCTGATGTTATCGCGTCTCTTGCTTGTGATCAAGAAATACGCGAGATGCGGTGCTGGCCGCATCGTCGCCTGTGGTGACTGTTGCTGTTATCCAGCTTCCTTGTATAGATAGAAGTGTTCACTGGACGCAGTGCGAGGCCGCATCGCTGTGAATACTTCTGTTTTCATACATCAGATGTGATGCTATGTCGCATCACTCTACCGTTCTCATGTTCCATGTAAGTCCTCCTTCATCACTAGATAGATTGGATTCAACCCTTGTCGACGCGTTCTCGCCTGGGCACAAATAGGTTGTTAACTGGTGGGGGTTTTGATAAGGGTAATGGTCACTCGCGGTCGATGCTGACGCGAGATCTGGGACCATACCCCTTCAAGTCCCCCCAGTCTAGTGTTGCTGCCACATACAAGTTGTATGTGGGAGGAGTACTGGACTATGGTGTTTAGAAGGTAGTTTGGAGTCTGGAGAAGATCCTAGACCATGTGGATGGTCTTCTCTGTTTGTAAATCAAGCTGGAGGTCTGGAAGGGTCATTTGACGCCTCTTCCGTACCGGTGAAAATGTTTCGTCTGATGCGAAATTCTCAGCCTTTGGCTGGTTGCCACCTGTTGGTGTGCCGAACCAACTGTAGGAATTAGTTGGAGGAAGTGTACAAACTTCGAACCAATCTTTGAGATGGTGGTTGAAGGTGTGCACAAACTTCGAACCAACCTTTGAAGTGGTGAATGAAGAAGAGAGCATGCTGTTCCCATGATTGGATATCTAATGATGATTCCTTTCGTGGGGTGTTCATGTTCTTCCCATTAGCTCTCAAGTAACCGCACGTCCTTTGCGGTTACCTCGTTGCTTGACATTGTTGGCCACGGTTGTGGGAACAACGTTGGGCACTTGCGTCATTGTTGGCCATGTTTGGTCGAACAATGTGATTCTGGATAACGGTCAAATAAACATGGTCATTGGCATGGTAATGCCTACCATTGTTTATTCTATCCAACTTACAAGTAGGGTAACAAAGTCATAAGCAGACTTGTTACCGTTTGTTCGATCGCTTGTTGTTTGACAAGGGCTCGTATGATCATTGGGGATCTCGTCCGCATCTCTTCCTTAGGCACCTTCCTTCCCGCTCCAATACCGAGGAGTTTTCCTTGGAGTAGTTTCGTTCCTCGATGTGGAGTTAGTTGTGGCTCTACCGTAGCAACCATTTCCGGAAGCTATGGTTATGTCCGCAGTGACTCATGAGTGTCTGCGGTTTTGCATTCCCATATTCGCTCGAATCGGGTGTGTTGCTCGGATGTGGCTCTTGAAGGTTCAGGAGTCAGGGTTGCTGATGTGCGCGCGCGTACATTCCCTTCCTTCTTCATGTTAAAGAAGGGGTTCATGCACCTTCTGTGGTTGTGAACCGGACAGGATGGATTTGAAGCTTGAAGAGAATGAAGGCAATGCGGTTTACCTGTATCTGAGATGCGGTTCAGTCCAAAGAACAACGCTGGTTCTGAGTATCTGACACACCTGAACGGGCTCGTGTGTGTCATTTCTGCATATTCCACGTGTGCTCGTGGGTAGTGCGGTCAGGTATTATACCCCCTTATAGTGTGGAGATATATATTTTTGCCTATTTTTAGGGGTATGTAAAAAAACGATATGCGGTATGGGTTATGGTGCGGTATACCAGAGAAACCGCATACCGCTTGTAATTGGATAAGGTAGTCGCTTTTTGTTACATACGTGGCTGAGCGCACGTGTGAGTTGGTGGAAGTTGGTGAGATTTTCTGGCATGTGCTGAAATGAAAGGACATTTGCACTGCCCGAGGCATTAAATGCACTGTAGCAAGGAGTGTAAACGTCTCCTATGTCAGGCGCGTGGGCGGCCACGCGTGCGTGATAACCGTCAGCGGAAACGGCGCTTGACACGTGGTGTCGCGCAATTTGTTCTTTTTGAACGTGATGATTCGTTTTCTCCCTCCTCATTAATTGCGATGGGTATATAAGGGAAAACCGTTTGTGGTTTCCCCTCACTTGTTCGAATTTTCAAAAATTTGCCGGTGAGAGAACATTTCTTTGTCTTCTCCGACGATACTTGTTGAACTTCCGGTGAGGTTGAGTTTAGTGTTTCTACTCACGTTCTTTCGTTTTTTCGACATTTCTGATGGCTGAACCATCAAGTCCACACAATGTGGAGGGTGAAAACCCGGAGCCTTCATCGCCGGTGGTGGCGGAGGAAGAAGAGGGGGGAGCCGCCGGTGGTGGTTTACCGGTGTTAAAGTGGACCAAGAAGACCTTTGATCGTCTGATTCTTGATGTCCAAATGCCCCCTGAATATGGGGCCTGTTACCTATCGGAGGGTGACACCGGTGCCGATGCTCCGGCCGGTTACGTGACCATGTGGGCAGACTTTTTTGGTGACTGTAATCTCCGGTTACCTTTGACTGTTTTTGTTGTTGAGGTTTCGGAGTGGTACAAGGTCCACATTTCTCAACTGAGTCCGTTTGGTATGATCCGGATTCGAAATTTTGAATTCACCTTTCGTGCTCTTGGCATAGAGCCTACCGTTGGAGATTTCCGACGGTTTTATCAAATGACGGTGTCCTTGGGGTTCTTTTCCTTCCGTCAACGAGAGGGTAGTCCCAAACTGATGACTCCTCCCAAGGGGATGACGAAGTGGAAAATGAAGTTCTTTTACATCAAGGCTGCTGCGATTGTTGGCAATATGACGTTTCGGAATGTGACCGATACGATCATATCAGAGACCATTGCAGTCCCTAGCATGAAGTCAGTGGAGTGGTTTCCGCAGTTGCAGACCATTGAGTCGGTGAAGCTGAGCAACACACAGTTGTGGGTGTTGCGCATGATGCTGACAAGGAGGAACAAGAAGTCAAAGCCCGTGGTGCGGGAGAAAAGTGGTGGTACGTACTTTTCATTTGTTTAACTTTCTTATCCCCGTATGCGTTACTGACTTGTGCGTTTGCTATCAGAGGATGCTCCCGTATGGAGGATGTTTGCCCCGGATTTCCAGGGTCAGGTTGAAACAGTTTTTTGTGCGGATGGCGAGGAGGAGTTTAATGTTATCATTCGAGATAACTTCCGGGTGCCTACTGAGGCCGCATTAGCAGTTGAGTTGCCGCGGGGCAAAGGTATATTTAGGAATCCTTTTTTCTTGTGATAACAATAATGGTTGCACTGACTCACCTCTTGGATGGTTTTCATGCAGGTGATCTTGGGGCCTTAGGGGACCCTGACGCGAAGGGTGTGCCTAAGAGGCAAACGGTGAAAGGCGTGCGCTTTCGCCAGAAGAAAATACCAGAGGTCACTGTTGTGCCTCATCTGGTGCCGCAGGCGGCATGTATCTCTCACTCTTCTTTCCGTAGATACTTGGATTATGTGATAGTATCTGATACCCTTGAGGGTTTGGGTACAGCTGCGGGTTCGCAGTCTGGTGCTGGGAAGAGGCAAGTAGAAGAGACGGTCGCTGGTGCCGGTGGGCCGAAACGTCGGAGGTTGCAGTCTAAGAGGTCTGGCCCGACACCAAAGAAACCTGCGGTTACTGTTGGTAAGTGTTGTATAGCTTGTCTCAAGTGTTATGTACAACTTGTGTTTTGATAGCTATTTGACTTTGTTTTGCAGAGCTTCAAGATAAAGATTTTTCTATCTTTGATGCTCCGTTGTCACCCCCGCATGCCACGGGTGCAGGTGCGGGTGCGTCAGAGGAACTTTCGGCACCCTTTATCAAGGTGGTGCCTGATTCGACCGTGCAAACGGAGGGTACCGCAGAGAAGGTCGCGACCCAGATATTCGATACCGTTGATTCGTCCAACAATCTGATCTCTCCCAATGAGGGTGATAATTTGGGTCTACGGTTTTCTGATTCTGGGAAACAAAAGTCTGATGCAGAGCCGCAAAAAACTGATGCTGGGCCGCAGAAGTCTTCTGCTGATGAGAAGGGTACCGGTTCGTCTGCCGGTGGTGCGGGTTATGATGAGCCTCCAATTCAGCCTAGGGAGTCTGAATTGGAGTATTATTACCGCACCTATACCCAGGGTCGAAGTACTGTTTATCACCGACCCCCCTGGACTGTTATGCAGGGGGATGATATTTCCAATAACCCATCTGCGTGTAAGGAGATTTTGGGTGGTCTGGGCACCCCCTTTGAAGTTGAACGTGCCCATGCCGCCCCCCGTGAGCTGCGCATCAATCAACTTTCCACCTTGCTAGTAGGAAGTTCCATAGTGGCTAACGCCATTTTGGAAGACTACAAGGTGTTAGGCCGCAGAGAGGAGGAAGCTGCTCGCATGCGGGCCGAAGCGGAAAAGTTGGTCAAGGCTGCTCGTGCGGGTGCGGAGCAGCTTGAGAAGGATAGAGCTGTGTTTGAGAAGCAGAAGCAGACCTCGGAGTGGGCTGCCACTGCTCAGCTGAAACAGGTTCGTACTCTTGCCAAACTCCTTTCTGATGAATGCAGGAGTTGGAACGAAAAGTTGTCCAATGAGCGCAAGAAGTGGAATGAATCTTGGGCTAAGCAGAATGACAATCTGTTTCGTGCTCGGCAGGAGTTGACGAACGCCAAGGCAGCGAACGTTGCCTTGGGCAAAGAGAAAGCTGCAGCTGAGGCGATTGCGGTTAAAGCGCAACAAGCAGAGGCCCTGGCTGTTAAGGCGCTGGAAGAGGCAAAGGAAACGGGGGCCCGTACTGCGAAGGCCCTGGAGGAGGCCGAAGAGAGGGAGAGCCGTTCTTCCAAGGCTCTTGAAGAGGCGAATGCTGAGCGCATTCGTTTGGATAAAGTTGTTGCCAGCCTTCAGGTATGACTTGTTACCTTTGTTTTATATTTCCCTGTTTTTTGAGAATGTTTACTGAGTAAACTGTTTTCTGCTCTTTGACAGGCTGAGGTTCAGACCCGGGAGGTCGCGGTTACTGACCTCACAGCCCGCATGACTGCAGCGGAAGAGCGGGCCAATGTTGCCGTTGAGGCCAGAGATGCTCTGACCTCTTCGTTTAACCAACTGGAGGCTGACCGTGAGTGGATGCGGAGTCACGGTATCGCGCGTGTAAGTATCCTTTGCCTTTATATTTGCTTGGATTAGTATCCGAGACTTATCATCCTTTTACTGCAGATTGTTCAGGCTATCATGGATGCATCTGAGACCGCAGCTGGTTTAGACTTGGTCAAGGAACGTGCCCGCGATGCCGGTTTTAAAGCTGGTTACAACCGCTGTGTCAGTCATATGAACATCATGTCTGAAGGCGGTTTTACTGCAGAGCGATCTGGGTTCCGTGACGTGGACACCGAAGGTCGCCTGAACGCGGCTATAGCCTCCTTTTATGATACGTCCCTCGCTTGTGTGGAGGAGTTGGACGACTGTTTAGAGGCTGTGGATTATGTAGATCGGCTGCGGATGCTCTATGCCGATACGGAAGAGGAAGATCCCGCTGGTGGTGCTGGAACCAGTGGTACAAAATATGGTTTAGGTTGGCTAGTGTGCCCCCTTTTTGTCTTTCTCTTGTATATGATAGGAACTTTATGTAAATCCATTAAGCATCGCGTAGGTGCTTGAATTGTTTTGAATATAAAGTTTTTTGTTCAATTTGTACAAGTGTTTTTAATTCTTGCATGTTTGAACGTATGTATGCGGAACTTTACCCATTTGTGAATGGGGTCAAGTATATTCCATACCTTTGTCGTATGAATACGCGTCAATTCTGTTATTTACCCCGTTAGGGTTTTAGAATTGTGTAAGCTTTGTAAAAACTTATATATCCGGAACTCTACCCATTTGTGAATGGGGTCAAGTATACTCCATACCTTTGTCGTATGAGTACGCGTCAATTCCATTGTTTGCCTTTTTGGGCTCAGGAATTGTGTTAGTGTTAACAAAAACTTGTTTATCCGGCCGGATAAATATGCAAGTCTGTTTGCCTTTTGCTGGCCTATTACAATATTTGTGTGTGGTTACCATTTTGTATGGGTATCGCGAATGAAGATTTTGCCAATCTGTTTTTGGGATACCGCAAAGTGGAACACGCATTTGTAATAGTAGTAACAAACAATAATGTATAAAATTGCTTATTTATTTATTTGCCAATGGCCTGCGGCCCGGTATGTTACATAGAAAATGTAGGAACATGGCTTACATATAACAGCGTCGAAGCTGTTGTGCGTTCCATGTTCGTGCGATAGGTTCGCCTTCTAACGTTTGTAATTTGTATGCGCCTTTCCCTAAGACCTCGTTGATGAGGTAGGGTCCTTCCCACTAGGGGGCAAGTTTGCCTAGGCGCTCAGCATTAGATGCTTTATTGTCGCGTAGGACGTAGTCTCCTGGATTGAAAGTACAAACGCGGACGCGCGTGTTGTAGGACTTTTCAAGTTTGGATTTATATTTGGCCTCGTTGATGGCAGCGTTTTCGCGCCTTTCTTCCAAGAGGTCCAAATCGATCCTGCGTTTCGTGATGTTGTCTAGTTTTTCAATAGCCAACATTCTAGGAGAGGGGAGACCTACTTCCGCAGGGATTACCGCTTCTGAACCGTAGACTAGGCTGAAGGGTGTTTCCCCATTGCTTGTTTTTGGGCTTGTACGGTGAGCCCATAAGATACTTGGGAGTTCATCGACCCAGCCACGCCTGGCCGTTCCCAATCGTGCCTTGATGCCTTCGACTATACTTTTATTGATACTCTCGACTTGGCCATTCCATTGCGGGTGTGCTACTGATGAGAATATGTGCTCAATATGTAGTTCTTCTAGCCATTTTTGGAATTCGTCGGCAGGGAAGTTGGTGCCGTTATCGGTGACAATGCACATTGGTAAACCGAAACGGCAGATTATGTGTTCCCAAATGAATTTTCTCGTTATCATAGCAGTGGTTGAGGCGAGCGGTTTTGCTTCTACCCATTTTGTGAAGTAATCAACCGCTACTATGATAAATTTGACCGCACCCGGAGCGTCAGGGAAAGGTCCCACAACGTCAATTGCCCATTTTTGAAAGGGCCATGCGGTTGTGACGGGGACTAAGTTGTTCTTTGGCCGCAAAGTTTTTGGAGCATGACGTTGACAGTCGATACATTTGCGCAACTCTTTGACGGCGTCCAGGTGCAAGCCGGGCCAGTAATACCCGGCATTCATGATTTTGGCCACTACCATGCGTGGTCCAGCATGTATGCCACATATGCCCTCGTGTATCTCTCGGATGAGGTATGTGGCATCCTGGGGGTTGACGCATCGTAGGAGTGGCCCTAGGTATGATTTTCGGTATAAGATACCGTCTCCCATTTGATAGTGGCACGCTTTGTGTTGTAACTTGCGTGCCTCTGATTTGCTTTCGAGAGTCACACCTGATTGCAGATATGCGATAATAGGTGTCATCCATGATGTTGTACCGTATTGAATGACGTTGACTTGGCGCAGGGGTACCGAAGGATTTTGTAGAATTTCGATGCGTATCTCCTTTGCCAAGTGCTGGAAGCTGGTGGATGCGAGTTTTGATAGTGCATCCGCGGACTTGTTTTCACTTCGATTAATATGTCGGATATTGAACGAAACGAATTTGGATGTTAGTTGCAGGGCTTGCTCGAGGTAGAGGATCATGATGTCCCCTTTTACGGCATAGTCGCCGCGTATTTGTCCTGCAACCAACAAAGAGTCGACGTGTGCTTCCAGGTGTTGCACGCCGAGTTTGACTGCTAAACGTAGTCCCGCTAGCAGGGCCTCATATTCTGCCTCGTTGTTTGTGCTTTTGAAATCGAGGCGGATTGCATATGTAAGCTCTTGGCCGTCAGGGCTGACGAGTCGCAGACCTACGCCCGCACCTTCCTCGTTGGAGGCACCGTCGGTAAATAGTGCCCAAGTTTCTGAGGAAGATGGCGTTGGTATAGAGTTTTGTGCTTGTTCGCATTCTTGGATGCGATTCACCGGTACTTCGGCAGCGAAATCAGCTAAGATTTGGCCTTTTATCACGGGGCGCGGTTTGTAGTTCAGCGTGTGCGCGCCCAGCTCTATTGCCCATTTTGCTAATCTCCTAGAAATGTCAGGTTTGGATAGGATCGGTCCAATCTTGTAATTGGTTAGCACCGTGATGACATGGTTCGCGAAGTAGCGTCGCAACCTTCTTGATGCGTGCACTAGTGCTAATACCAATTTTTCCATTATTGAGTACCTTGTTTCTGGGTCGTTGAGCATCTTGCTGATGTAATAGATGGGTGTTTGAACCCCCTCCCGCTCCACTATCAATACCGCACCTACCGCGTTGTCCGCGGCAGATAGGTATAATATGAGTGGCTCCTCCTTGCGTGGTGCGGTTAAGGTTGGGAGTTGTATCAAACACTCTTTCATTTCCCGGAAGGCGTTTTCAGCCTCTGCGGTCCACTGGAATTGTTCTTTCTTTAAACAGTTCCGCAGGGTCTTGATGAAAGGATAAGACTTAGCTGCATGGTTGGCTAAGAATCTGTTGAGTGCCGCTAGCCTGCCGGCTAGTCGTTGCATATCTTTCATCGATGAAGGCGATGGCATGCGCTCGATCGCCTGAACTTTCTCCGGGTTTACCTTGAATCCATCTTTTGTCACGATGAACCCAAGGAATTTGCCTTCTTCCATTCCAAACGAGCATTTCCCTGGATTGAGCTTTATGTTAACGCTTCGCAGAGTCTGGAATGTTCTTTCAATGTCTGTGAGCATGGTATCTTCCTCCATGCTCATGACGACTAGGTCGTCCATGTAGATTTCGACACTTTTGCTTATTTGGCCGCGGAAAGTGTCGTTCATCAGCTTTTGATAGGTTGCGCCCGCGTTGCGCAATCCAAACGGCATTTTTGTATAACAGTAATTCCCGGTGGGAGTGCGGAATGCCGTTTTGTCTTCATCCTCGATCGCCATTTGTACCTGATGGTACCCTTTGTAGCAATCGAGGAAACACTTCCATCTGAATGGTGCAAGATTATCGACCTTTTCGTCGATTTCCGGAAGTGCGTAACAATCCTTGGGGCAGGCTTTGTTAAGGTCTTTGTAATCGACGCACATGCGCCAGCCCCCGGATGGTTTTTCTACCATGACCGGGTTGGATAACCAAGTCTGGTATTTGACTACCCGCAGGATGCCTGCGGAGAGCAGTTCTTCGACTTGCTCTTGCATCGCCTAATTTTTAGCGGACCCAAGGTGGCGTTGGCCTTGGATCACCGGCTTGATACCTGGTGAGGTATTCAAGTGGTGTTGCGCAATATCACGCGGGACCCCTGTCATGTCTGCGGGTGTCCATGCGAAAATGTCTTGGTTCCCGAAGAGAAGCTGCTTCAGGTGCGCTCTTGTGGTCGGGGACAAGGCGTGACCCAATGTAACCTTTTGTTCTGGGTATCTCGCGTTGAGAACCCATTTCTCTGGTTGGTTGCTGGGGGTAGGCCTTGCGACCTTGGTCGGACGTAGTTCGTCCGTCATCATGACGTCTTTTCGTGCGTAGATTATCGCGACCCCCGATTCGGTTGGAAAACCGACAGCAGAGTAGGGGACGGATGTAATCATATTGAAATCGCCTTGGGATTCTCTCCCAAGGAGTACGTCATATCTAGAGGTGTGAGGTAAAACCATGAAGTTTACCTCTTCTATTCTTGTGTGTCTGCCGCTGGTAAGACGCACAGGAAAAGTGATCTGGCCCAGGGGAAAGACAGTTTCCCCTGCGAACCCGGCCAATGGGTAATCTACTGCTTGCAACCGATCTTTGTCCTACTGGTCGAACTGGTTGAAGCATTGTTCGTAGATTATATCAGAAGTACTGCCCGAGTCGATGAATAGACGCTCGGTGCAATGTGCCAGTTGGCCTGTAATAACGACGGCGTGCCTATCGCGCGGTCCGCCTCGGACTTTTGGAAAGACGACTTGCTCGTCTTTAAAGTCATTGTCCGGCCTTCTCGCCGCTTTGCGCGGCCTACCTTTGCCTCCGTTGATCATGTGAGTGGAAGCCACGTACATGGTTCTCTACCCGGAGGAGGTACCTTCGCCATGAGGGGTGATGCACTTGGTGGGTTTTTGCCCACCTGGCAAAAGGTGTTGCAATTTCCCCTCTTTTAAGGCCCGCTCAATCTCCAGCCGGAGACTGATGCAGTTGTTGGTGGTGTGGCCCGAGTCCTTGTGATACTCACAGTAGAGTGTGAGGTCCTGATTTTTCTTGGACTTCATCGGTTGGGCCGGTCGCAAGAATTGCGGGTCCGCAAGAAGGACCTCGCTTGGCGACATGGTGATCTCGGTCCAGTTGCGGTCCCGAGAATCTTTCTTTGGTGCCCGGTTGTCCCGTTGAGGACTGCGTTTCCTCGGGTCAAACGGGTTGGTCCGCGGGACATACGGTTTGGAAATATCGCTATTCCCTACGTCCCGGTTGCGTTTATTGTTACGCTTGGACCCTTGGTTGGAAGTTTCGGCCTGGTGCTCTGCCTTTGCCATATGCGGCTCGAGGGACCGCTGTGTCTGGGCATATGTCTTGACTGCGGCCATGACATCTTCCCATTTTTTAGGCAAGCCTTCTTTGCCGGAGATGGTCATAACCATCTGCTTATCGTTCACGGCCTTGATGAAATGGTTTCGTGCCATTTGATCTGCCACGTCGCCTATTTCTAGGCACTCTTTATTGTATCGGACAACGAATGCTTCTAGGGATTCGTTGTCTCTGCGCCAGATATTCATAACGTCCAACGAGTCACGCGCGTGACGTCGTTGCTGGCTGAAATGAGCGAGGAACTTTGCATGAAAGTCCTCGAATGAGGCCAGTGATGCCACTGGCAAAGAATCGAACCAAGCCCTGGCCAGACCCGTAAGGGTCTGGCGGAAAAAATTGCACCCAGTGGGTTCGTCCCACTGGCCATAGCACCCTGCGCCTATGAAAATGTTCATGTGGTCGTCCGGGTCGGATGAACCACTGTATTTCCCAACGTTGAATGAGAATTTTGTTGTGGTGACATGGGCGTGGGCTATTCGCGGGGCGAATTTGGAGTTTTCGGCTGCAGCTTTTGGTCTATAGGGCTGGTTCTCAGGGCGTTTTGCAGCCCTGAGGTATGTACTGCGGGGGTGAGTGGGAGGAACATAGTTGCGTCCTCCCGGTCTGCTGCAGCTGTCATGTGAATCCCCACAATATGTACGGTCGTCCGGGTCGGTACGACCATACCCTTCGGTGTATGGATGTGGGCCCAACCGGCTCTGAATTCCAGAGCCATGTCGGGATACAGACCGTCGTCTGTCCTCAACGTAAGGACCTAGGCGAGTATGCACTGGTCCCCTGGTGTGGGACCCGTATGTGGAATCATCCTCGTTGATCGTGTGGACCGAACAGTAAGATGATCCGCGGTCTTCACGTCGGCTTCTCGAAGCCGGACGTGAATGTGCCCTGCCTGCGTATTGTAAAATACGATCGGCAGGGGTGTGCGGTGCTGGGGTCGGCCCAGCTTGTATTTGCGTTTCCGCACAAGCGCGGTTGTATGTTGCGGCCAGTAGGGTGGCCTGTTGGTCATACCAGGCGTGGGGGTCCATGTTCGGGGGGATCACAGATGCGTATTGTGATAAGTCATGTCCGAACGTTAGGGATGGACCCCGTTGCGTTGATGTGCCGATGTGTCCGGGTTGCGATGTTGAGGGATTGACCCCTACCGGATTTGGATTTGTGGGATTTTGGTTATCCCCAGTATTGTTTTGGTGATCAGTCATGATTTTGAGAGAGGAAAAAGGATGATCGAAAAAGTGCTAAGAGTAGCGGTGGGCGCCAATGATGAAACAATGGTTAACCGGGCAGGGTTAACTCACTGGTCTCGTCAAGAAGGGTTAATCCCTTCCTCTCGAGGATCGCTGGCTGGATCACCGGTGGGTTGATCTCCTGCACAAGGAAACAAACCGTGACTCGTAACAATGAGGATGGGGTGGGGGGTGCTCCTTGTTACCACTCTCCGGCGTGAGAATCAGTAGTTTGCTTGGGAAGCAAAGTAAGATAATAGTAGTAGTGAGAGAGTTGTGAAGAGATACCTCAAACCTGGTTTGGGGTTGGTATTTATAGCCGAGGAGTGAAGGAGGATGTGGATGGATAGACTGACGGCATGCTGCACCTTTGCAGGTGTGTCAGACATGTCGGCCGGGGAGACGACGCCACGTCAGTCTGTCGCTTACGTAGACCTGACAGGTGACTGCCATTGGTTCCACTTGCACTGTGGTGTCAGTCCCACTTGTTGAGCGTATAGGGTGCGGTGTTAGCCGCATCGCTGCCTGCGGTAACATCTGATGTTATCGCGTCTCTTGCTTGTGATCAAGAAATACGCGAGATGCGGTGCTGGCCGCATCGTCGCCTGTGGTGACTGTTGCTATTATCCAGCTTCCTTGTATTGATAGAAGTGTTCACTGGACGCGGTGCGAGGCCGCATCGCTGTGAATACTTCTGTTTTCATACATCAGATGTGATGCTATGTCGCATCACTCTACCGTTCTCATGTTCCATGTAAGTCCTCCTTCATCACTAGATAGATTGGATTCAACCCTTGTCGACGCGTTCTCGCCTGGGCACAAGTAGGTTGTTAACTGGTGGGGGTTTTGATAAGGGTAATGGTCACTCGCGGTCGATGCTGACGCGAGATCTGGGACCATACCCCTTCAGCGCCCAATGGCGTCGTTCACACCGGGACGAGGGGCGGTATCGGGCAAAAATAAGATGGCAGCGCCATCCATGTTGCGGCGCCATGGAGTATTTGTTTTCAAATTCTGACCGTTGAACGGTCATATTTAAAAAAAAATCAATTTTCAATCTATAAATACCTCCCACATATCCCATTTTTTATACAATTCATCATATCTCATTCCATTCTTCTCTATATTTTTTATAAAAGTGTAGAAACTACTCCCACCCTATTCAAAAAAAAAATGGGTTCCCCATCAGAAGATTCCTTCACCGATATTTACCAAAGATTTTTTTCACCCGAAGAAAACGCGGAGGAGGAAGAAGCGGTTACGAGTGCATGTACTCTTGTGATACAAGCAATGGAGCACGTTCGGCCTACTCCTCTTCCACGGCCCATTTTGCGGCGCACCTATATACTCCTTCTTGGATTTTCGTCAATGGCATTAGTATAATTGTCCAACCGCTTGGCGAGGTCAACATACACGGGGTGACCAGAAAGGGCCAACTTTGGTTTTACAAGCGGTTGCGTCATACGACCTTTGGATTTGGTCGGCTTTCTTTGGTGTAGCGGGGTGTATGAACGACATTAATACCTTAGAGGCTTCACCATTATTAGAGAGCTACATTTCTGGAACGATACCAAAGGCCGGTTTTCATGCAAACGAGAACGACTACGAGCATGGATACTATTTGGGCGATGGTATATACCCAGAGAATTCGATTATTGTTAAAACGTTTTCTGAAACGTTCGATGAGAAAAGAAAGTATTTTAAAAAACTACAAGATTTTTCAAGAAAGGACATCGAGAGATGTTTTGGAGTTCTACAACAACGATGGCATTTTATCAGAAATCCTTGTCGTATGTGGCATAAGGATAGAATACGAATGATTATGTATGCTTGCATCATTATGCATAATATGATCATAAAGATGATGGAAAAGCAATATATGCCTAAACTATATTCCGGAAGATTTAGTTGAAGGAACACAAGCAACAATGGAAGAGAGACCCGTAAATGCTCAACTATTGCGATCTAAGGAAATACATAACACGTTGAAGGTTGATTTGGTCGAGCATGCTTGGGCAATTCGCCCAATGCGACACAATGGTGACGGCGAAGAAGATTCCGAGTAAGCAGAAGTTTAGGAATTCGAAGCCGGGAACTTTGAAGACGTAGGTTTGGATGCTGGAGAAAACGAAGAGGAAGAAGGAGAGCACGACGATAAAGACGAAGAATAAATGTATTTTTTAGTGTAATGTTTTCTTTTATTTTAATGTCTTTTTTTTATTTTCTTATAATGTTTTTTATTTAATGGAATGGTTTTTAATTTTAAAAAGTTAGAAATTAATTAAAAAATTGAAAATTAATTAATTGAGTAATGATGAGATAAGGGCTTTATGACTACGGCCTTAAGTGACATAACGTCCCATAAAGCCCTTGTGTGACGTGGCACGACACGTGTCGCATAACGCCCACAAAGGGGTTTATGACTACGGGCCTTATAATGGCTAGAGCAATATTACATTAGATTTTAGATATCGATAACAAACTTTTCAGTTCAAGAAAAACGAGTATTACTGAATGGATTGTGCCAAAAACAACAAAAAAAAATAGAAAATTTGGTAATCATCAATACATAGCAACAGATCAGGGACGATTACCCTAACCTACGAATTTGAGATTATCACCGATGGTTACCGAAAATCACCAATGTTTGTAATGTCTGAAAGAAGGAAAATAGATATAATATAGGGGCTAGTGTGTAATATGGTATCCTACATAAACACCATCTTTGTATAACCCTATTTTGTACAATACAATTTTAATAAAAACAATTCCTAACCACAAGAGTTTTCTCTATACCAGACAACATGGTATCAGAGCAAGTCTCTGATTCTTGAAGCAACATTGTTTCTGATTCTTGAAACAATCCATTCCAGCCATTTTTAATCTCAAACCTGAAAATCAAAAATCAAACTCCAAAAATCGATCAACAATCTTCGCAATCAGCCCCATTGATCTTTGCAAAACCCCAAAGTCGCTTTGACTTGATCAAAATAACAATTTCTATTCGACTTCTTCAATACAACCAATCAATAACTTTCAATTCAATCCAATCTCCTTCTTGTAATCAGCCGCCGCTGCCGTCGAAATCTAATATCCTTCAATCCAACCCTACGTGTGTTTGAACCCTAACAATTCTAATCAGCCGCCGCCGTCCAGTCGATCATCAACAATATCATTGCAATTAACCCTATTACTGTGCATTCCAGTTGACATTGGACATTCGTTGGAATCCTTTCAGCCCAGGAAACCCTAGCGGAGTTACAAAAGTCCTGAGTAAATACGCCATTGCAAACTACAGATCGATTGTGTGTTGGTGAGGGTATAAATCCGTTGCGAGCTACAATATAGGCCCTAGCAGATTTACTGAGGTGGTTAAGCTAGCGGGTTTGTTTGTTTGTGGCAACCTTAAATCTTGAACGTGAGTTCACGTTGTTGGTGTATTTTGATAAATACACCGGTAAGACAACTTCGCTACCTAGCGTCGTTATTCCAAATTTTCTTTGGTTTGGATCACCGACATATTTGATATATCTCCGAAGGTAAATCTTGAACGTGAGTTCAAGTGTCCAGCGTATTTGATAAATACGCTGGGTCAGTTGTTTGCTCATTAGCGGTACCTAGACAGCGTATTTACTTGCTTTCGGCATATTTGATTGTTTATCAAATACGCTCGGTTTGCTAATCGTCTGGTATCGTTATTGTAAACAGAGGTTCAAAAAAATGACAATCAATCATGAAAAATGGATCATGGATATTTGACTCTGGTGCCACTGACACCATGACGTTCGAACCATTGGACATGCGTTCAATGACCAAACCTTAAAAAACCCAAATTCATACCGCGAACAACGGAACAATGCAAGTGAAAGGATGAGGAACCATTGAAATTTCAACAACTATGAAATTATCAAACTGCCTTTATGTTACGTCATTATCACACAAATTGCTCTCAATTAGTCATATTACCAAAGAATTAAATTGCATGGTACTAATGCACCCTACCTTCTGCCTCTTACAGGATATCAAGACGGGTGTGATTATTGGACATGGTACTGAACGCCAAGGATTGTACTACGTGGATGAAATGGCTCAACAGGGTACTGTGATGTTGGCACATGGAACTGAAAACCAGGAAGCCTGGCTATGGCATCGACGTTTGGGACACTGATGTGCACAAAATACAACATATAAATTACATCAATTGTGGCATAAAACTAACCCTTTTTTAGTACTAATGTTGGAAAAAGTGTGCTTTTGTCTTCCTTTTGTATTTTCAGGATTAAATGAGCTCAAATGAATAAAAGAAGCAAAAAGGCAGCTAAATCTAACATAAATACAAGAAAAGGAACAAACGTGGCATGCCCGACCTCCCGACAGCATCTTCCCAAGCAAAACAAGAAGACAGAAGCCTGAACACGCCCCGTGCTCAGTGAGCACGGGGGCGTGCCCAAGTGTCAGCAGAAAAGACAAAGTGGTAGAAGCTTCTATTGCTCACCACGGGGCCGTGCTCAGCGGACACGGGGCCGTGGTCAACTATAAGATTCGCGAAATCCAGACAAATCTCAATAGTACAGATATGCTTCTGCACAAGGGGTCGTGCTCAGCGGACACAGGGGCGTGGTCAACTAATGCAGACAGCATTTAATGAAATTGCAATTAATGAAGAGAGAGACGGATGGGCACGGGGCCGTGCCCAGTAGACACGGGGCCGTGCCCGAGCTTCTGTTCAGCCTATAAATAGGAGTGCTTGGAACTCTTGCAACTCATCCCTTGGCACACCACCTCTCTCACACTTCACCCACCACCCACCACCATCACAACACCATCATCCACCACCATCATCCATTGTCCATCATAGAGTGTGTGAGTCGTCTCGGGATCCACGATTGATCGTATGAGTTCTTGACAATCAAAGGCCATGTTTGCCTAAGTCTCTTACATCACTTGGTGAAGACAAGTGTTTAGTGTAATACTTTTTATTTTTAATCTTTTGCACTTTTTAATTGGTTTTGTATTAATGACTTTAATTACTAGTTTCTTATGTTGAAGGTGATTCTTCCTTATCGTTTGTCCCTGGTGTCTTGGCATTATTTTACTGTCTATATAAAATAAAAGATTTTCACCATTCATATCTCCACGGTCTATATGGAGGTATGTTGGCTACCTGGTCGGGGGTTAAGGGAACAGTTTGGTAAGAGTCTTGCCATTGTTCAGTGTATAGATCCTGCAAAGGACCTGGGTCAAATTTAGTAGGACCTCCTTCAATACCCAACGGTATTGGATGGTAAGGGTCCAAACTCTTTGATCCCCTCATAAGTTAAACTACTATTAAAACTTTAGCCTGGTTACTTAGGACTGTATCCTTGCTGACTCAGATTACTTAGCCGAGGGTAACGTCGCCTTCAAAATAGGGGCCTACCACATTATGCATTAATAACTTAATTAATTATCTTTCAATAATCCGACCCTTTAGGATTGTATCCTTGCTGACTCAAACTACTGGGTTGAGGGTAACGTCGCCTTCAAAAGAGGGGCCTACTACAATAACTAAGATAATCTCTTAAACAAGTGCAAAAGTGCAAAAATAATCAAAGGTTACACTACACACGAGTCGGATCCAAGTGATTCATCTTGTCTATCTGTTTTTATTTTATTTTCAGCATTTTAGTTAGTTTTATTTTTCTAGTTTAAAAACATTTTTTCTAACATTTTGATTTGATTAGACGTTGAGGATAAACCAGTACTAAAAGCTCTTGTGTCCTTGGACGACCTCGGTATCTTACCAACACGATACTACGTCCACGATGGGTGCACTTGCCCATATGTGTGTTTAGTGTTAGTGAATATCGTGTTTATAAATTTAAAACTTGGCTAAAAGTGTAAAAAGGGCTTAAACTATACACCTAAAATATATACACACTTCACACGCATCAACACCCATCCACTGTTATTCGCATCTTCTGTTTCCAAAACTCTTTCCTTCAAATGGTAAAATAGAGTGTGAAACCTGTTTTCGTGCCAAAAGCCATCGACAACAATTTAAACCTAGTAATACCAAAGTTGATTTACCTTTTTCACTAATCCATTCAGATGTGTGGGGTCCTGCTCCTGTTTGGGGGGGGCAGGGTTTTCGATACTTTCTACTATTCGTGGATGATTGCACTTGCATGACATGGGTATATTTTTTTAAAAAACAAAGCCGAAGTTTATGAGAAATTTACCACGTTTTATGCATCCATGATGGGGGGGGGGATTTGTTAATACATCCATGAAACAATTCTTTAAAACCAAAGGATTAGTTCATCAAACCTCTTGTTCTCGTACCCCCGAACAAAACGGTGTCTCCAAACGGAAAAACCGTATTATTCTTGAAATGACTCGAGCTCTTTTAATTGAATCTCATGTACCTAAATCTTTCTAGCCGGAGGCAGTTGCAACCTCCGTGTATCTCCTAAATCGGCTCCCCACCAAAGCTCTTAAGTTTCAGACTCCCTTAGATTGTCTATCTAAGTCTACGAGTATCCCTCATCCTCTTACACTTGAAACTCGAATCTTCGGGTGTACAACATTTGTCCACATACCAAAAACCATCAGAAACAAGCTTGGCCCATGTGCTGAGAAATGTCACACCCCGACCACGTAAAACAACAAATCGTGGCGGAATCATCGGGGAGTGTTGCAACAGAATAATTGTTTCATAACACATGGAAATTTAAATGTTGTTTTATTGATTAAAAGAAGTTACAATGTCTTAACAACAAGGAAGCATAACATAATTAACTAGTCTTGCATCTTTTATTGTCACTAAGGCCCGAGTCTGCCTATGTGTATCTTGATCAATCCTATGCATCATTTCCTGAAACACATGTGAAAATAGGTACGTCAGCATAAAAATGCCTGTGAGATACATAGGTTTTATTGATTTAGGATTCATGACTTATAAGTTTAAAGAAAAATGTTTAACAAAAGTTAGTCATGATCCTTGTAAAATGTTTTCTTTTATAAATCATACAAAAGTGATAAGAAATCAGATAATATAAAAGAACAATGCAAAATGAAATGAATAACCAAGTAAAAATGAGTTTGTATAAAATATGTTGTTTGTAAAACAATGTTTCATGAAAATATGATATAAGTGTAAAATGTATTATGTCTAACTTGAAATGGTTTAAATAACACTACGATATGTAATACCATAAAAGCACTTATATATAGGAAGTACCAGCGGCGTATCCACCATGCTTTTATCTTATTACACACGCCTCGTTATTTAAATCACTTACCAAAATAAACCACCAATGTAAAAATGTTCATGTATAACCAAATGTAATGTGTAGTGAATAAAAGCATTTATTGATTAAAAGCATTTACTCAACCCTATAAGAAAGAAATATACAAAACGATGCATTTGATAAATTATAATCAAAAGTTATGTTTTGTAAAATAATGCATGCTTTACTGATACAAACATCTGTGGCGACAAACCCCTAACGAATTAAAGGTTTATCCAAATTATGTGTATCGAATTCGGTCATTCCTTCGACCCAAACAAACCTAGGATCTCAGGAACGAGAGTTGTCAATTCCTATGGTACCACTACCTACTAACGAACGGCGTGATCAATGTTAATGAATGTATTTTTATCCCATTTAAACAAACCAAATGTCATACCAAAATGTAAGCATGTTTTATGAAAATAATGTACCTAGTATGTCAAGTGAACATACAAGATAGAAATGTAAAACAATGTGTCCATATGCTACTAGAACATATGCAACAGAAATGTAATGTAAATCAATGTGTCCATATGCTACGAGAACATATGCAACAAAAATGCAATGTAAAACAATGTACTAAGTATGCAACAAATGAACATACATAGCATAAAATGTAATGTAAAACGATGTACTAAGTATGCACTAAACGTACATACATAGCAAAAACATAATGAAATCATGTACTATAAGTGTACTAATGAACATAACAAGCATATGATATGAAAACATGGAAAGCACGAAAGTAACAAGTAGGCACATGTGTTTCACCCCAAAATGTTTGAAAAACAGTAAAAGAGGGGACTATGTACTCACTTGAGGCTGCTTAGAAGTCTTGAACAACAACTAAGCAAAGCTAGAGGGATCACGGAAAACAAACGACACCTAATATAAATAACTACATTAATAACCGGACCTAAATCGGAAGATCAGATAGAATGAGGTTTCGTAAACCAGATGAGTATAGGAACTCATGTAATATGGTTTAACAAAGCCTACATTCTAAAACGAAACCTAACCTAAGTGCTTACGACCCATTACGACCCGTTTAGGTAGCTTACGCTACTTTAACGCGTCGTTCGCGTAAAACGCGTTCGGACCGCCTAACTAGTCCTATGACAAGTAATATATGCCTTAACGTGTCTAATAATTTTACCTAATCAGTTTAGATGTGAAAATTTAGGTTACATTTGCTTAAAATGAATTTATGAGTAAAAAGGGCATTTTGGTCATTTACCTAAGGCATACAAACTACCTATCATACAACTATTTAAACGAAGTGACCATAAGGTATAACCTCGAAAGGTTATTCCCTATGCAACTATGGTCACCTAATGTGTTTGGTCGGATCCTAATGATCGACCAAACGGATCGGGTTCGAAAGTCTAAGCGATTGTTTAGGCCGCTTACCTTACGACCTTATATAAGCACTAAGCCTAAAGTGAAGAGCTAAACATGTTAAAACATGTTTAACGAAATTTGAAAACAGGTTTGATATCAAAACAAACGGTTTTGATACATAAAAGTAGTTTGGTTGCAAAATACGCAAGAATACGCATTTTGACCGAAACTACGACTCGTCACTACACCTAATCAACGTGGTAATCAGTTAGGTATAGTCACAAGGGACTATAACCATCGTGATTACGCTCACGTTGCGAAGTTCAAACGAACTTCGTGTTGACCAAAACGAGGTCAAAGTAGAAAGTCAAACACTGTTTGACTTTCATGCTTGAAATACAAGAACAAGCATGAAGGAAACTTACAAAAGGTCCAAGACTTGAAGATATGATCCCAAAATTCTCAGGTATGAAGCTTCACAAGGTGAGAGCTTCAACTTAGAGAAGAATTTGAGAGCAAATGTGAGGAATGAATGAAGATCAAGTGGGTTTATATAGAGTATGAAGAACCCTTAGGATCGTTCCTCGATAATTGAGCTTCAATCTGGACCGTACATGTGGGCACAAGGTTTTGGAATACTAGGGGTGTCCCAAAACCATCAAACGGTATTGAAATTGTTACAAAATAGACCCTAAACTTCAAGATAAATGCTGAAAATGGACCTGCTGGTGCAAAAAATGAGATTCTGCAGAGATATGGTGGTGGTGTCACGCCACGGCAAAGCCTTATGGTGGTGGCGCAGCGCCACCATGTGCCAGCTCCAGAAACTTTGCCAAAATGGCAGAAATGGTCCCTGCAACATTTTTAAGCCATTTTTGATGCGTTTAAACCCCGTTAACCCCATTTCAAGGCTCTAAAATGAAGTTAAAGTATAGGGAGCTTAAAATATGCTCAAAAATATGTCGGATGTCGGTTCGTTTGGTCGTACGGTTGTGTTGTTCGGTTAATTACGACGAAATGCGAACGGACGCGAAAAACGATCCAAATTACGCGACGAATGGATTTTTCTCATGCCAATCACTAAAATAAAATATTTTAATGATTACATAAATTTTTGGATGTCCGGATGTATTCAGAACGTAAGATATGCGCGAAAATGCAAACTTATGCACTTTTTGACGCTTTTAGTCCCTGAATGACCAAAAAGTTTATTTTAGCATACCGAACCTCTCAAAGCCTATATTCTAAGCTATGTAAAGGATATTTAGGGTATGTTTAACTTATGATCATGTTCCGGAATGTTTGTTACAGTACGAATGGGCATACTTTCGCAGTTTGTCAAATTTAGTCCCTGTAAGTGAATAAACTTGATTTTTGCCATACCAAAGCCTTCAAAACTTATTTCTAAGTTATGTAAAGGTTATTTAAGGTATGTTAAGCCTATGTCACTATCCTGGAGTATCTGTCGCCTTAAACTGATTACGTTTACGCATCAGTGCGCGTATAACTTTCCAGAAAGCGATTTAGAGTTTAAAATCGAACAAGAATTGATATGTGCAAATGATACACATATTTATACAAATCCCAAGTATGAAATACAATATTTCATTGATTTGGTATTTTTTTGATGGCCGTGGAGGCACAGATGTCACAAGAAATGTGTATTTGTCGGCCATGGGATCGATCAAATAGGTTACCGGTGTTATAATCCAAAAACTCATCAAATGTTCACCACAATGAATGTTGACTTTCTTGAAACAAAATACATTTATAACACCCAACTCAGTGGTCAGGGGGAGAATGAACGTATAGACACTCTGAGTTGGCTAACTCAACATTCATCTTCTGAAGAAGTAACAACAGAAAACCATCATAGTACCTCGAGTCCTTCAAACACAGCCACACAATCTGCGAAACACAGTACCACTGAAAAAAGTCCATCAAATGTGATACCAGAGGTAAGAAATACTGAGAACCCTGAATGTCCTACGTTTTATAACTATTAGACAACAGGGGAACACATAGAACCGACAACAACAGAACCAGATGTGGAACAGGTTGAACCAGATGCTGAACAGGTTGAACCAGTCGTTGAACATGTTGAACCAGTTGCAGCATAGACAACCGGAAGATACTCTCTCCCTCCTAGAGCTAATAGAGGGGTCCCTCCAAAACGGTACTCTCCAGAGAGGGAAACCAGAAATTCAAGGTATCCTGTAGCTAATATGGTTAACGGGAACTTATCTAATAGTGCGAAAGCATTTGTTACCTCACCCTATACTCCGAACAAATACCTAGTTCTGTAAAGGAAGCACAAGGTAAGAAGAACTGGAAAGAAGCAATGGAAACGGAGATGCATGCTCTTATGAAAAACAATACGTGGGAAAAGTGCATTCTCCCAAAAGGAAAGAAAACAGTTGGATGCCGGTGCGTGTATTCAATCAAATATAAACCAAATGGTTCCATTGGAAGATACAAAGCTCAGCTTGTAACCAAAGGGTACACTCAAACGTATGGGATAGATTACTCTGAGACATTTTCTCCAGTTGCAAAAATGGACACCATCAGATTCCTCTTCTCCATGGCAGCCAATAAGGAGTGGTCTCTCCATCAATTTGATGTTACAAATGCATTTCTCCATGGAGACCTAACGGAAGAAGTCTACATGGAAGCTCCTCCAGGTTTTTCAGGGGATTTTAAAGAAGGGGAAGTTTGTCGGTTGAAAAAATCTCTATACGGATTAAAACAGTCTCCTCGAGCATGGTTTGGAAAGTTCACCTTGGACATGAAAGAATACGGGTATCACCAAAGTAACGCTGATCATACTCTGTTATGTAGACGACATGATTATTACCGGAAATGATGTAGAAGAAATAGCACGGCTAAAAAAGAATCTGTTTTCAAAGTTTAAAATGAAAGACCTTGGGAATCTCAAGTATTTCCTCGGGATAGAAGTTCCCAGGTCTAAACGGGGGATTTTCATCTGCCAAAAGAAGTATGTCCTTGATCTCCTGGCAGAAACTGGGTTGATTGATTGTAAACCCGCAGATACGCCAATGGTGGTGAACCACAATCTTCACTTGGAACTTAATGAAGAGCTTGCAGACAAAGAAAGGTATCAACGACTCGTGGGCAAGTTAATCTATCTTTCTCACACTCTCCCTGATATAGCTTATGCTGTTGGAGTGGCAAGTCGGTTTATGCATCAACCATAAGTTGCCCACATGGAAGCTGCTCAAAGAATTCTAAGGTGTCTCAAGGGTACCGCAGGCCATGGAGTGTTGTTTAAAACAAATGGACATTTAAATGTTGAGCTCTACACTGACGCAGACTGTGCAGGAGATAAGGGAAACTGAAGGTCAATCTCAGGGTACTTCTCCTTGGTTGGTGGAAACCTTGTTACCTGGAGAAGTAAGAAACAGAAGGTGGTCACTCTGTCGAGTGCAGAAGCGGAATTTAGAGGCATAGCTCGACGGTTAAGCGAAGTTCTTTGGATCAGGAAGCTTCTGGAAGACATTGGTTTTTCCCAAAGGGCACCCAGTAAAATTATGTGTGACAATACAGCTGCAATACAAATCTCAGAAAACCCAGTTCAACATGATTGAACAAAACACGTGGAGGTAGATCGACATTTCATAAAGGACAAAACTAGAGGAAAGGATCATAGAGCTCCCGTATATATCATCAAAAGATCAACTCGTAGATAGTCTTATAAAACCAGTCAATGAAAACACTTTTAGTAGTTGTTTGAGCAAGTTAAGTATTGGTGACCCCAGTACTCAACTTGAGGGGGAGTGTCGGAAAGAAGGAAAACAGATATAATATAGCGGCTAGTGTGTAATATGGTGTCCTATATAAACACCATCTTTGTGTAACCCTATTTTGTACAGTACAATTTCAATAAAAACAATTCCCAACCACAAGAGTTTTCTCTATACCAGAAAACAGGTAAATCTAATATTGTTCATCAATTGTAGGGACCGTTTAGAGACATATTACAAACACATAATCCGTCAAAGATATATATTGTTCATCAATTGTAGGGACCGTTTAGAGACATATTACAGAGTTCAAATCTCTTAAACAAATCAAATCCGACAACCTAGATTTTTATTGTGGGTTTCTAGAGTTCCTAATCTTGATTCATGATAACCTACAATTAACCTGCAACATACGTTAAAATAATGTCAATACAAAATGTATTGGCGAGTATACAGGTTTAATATAATAGTAAAGTAGATAAAAGCATTGTGAATTTCCACATACATAAACGAGATACACACAACATATATACTAACTATACAAATACTTCCAGCTAAGTCCCGAGATGACTGCGAAGGAGCGGTGAGAGTTATTCTTAACTAGACCCCGTCGGGTGTGAGTCGAACTATAGTACTATACTAGCTAAGGTGGAACGTCACGAGTAAGAGTCCTAGCACATATATGTCAGGAATCACGTGTAAATATGCATATTGGTCATTCGCGTGTGTTAAATAGTTTAAGCGTGTAATATGTTTGATAAGTGTATTTATGTATGAACGTATGTTGCACCCCAAAGGGTGCGTTTTAAAGCGAAAAGGGGGTCAAGTATACTCACAGTGTGTGCTTAATAGTAAACACGATCTAGTTGGATTGAAGGGAGCGTCGGGTCAGCCTGCATGCGGGAACAGATGCATAAGTCTTCCTCAGGGCTGAACGGTCGTAAACAGAGTGTCGAGCAGGTTAAGTGTTCAACAGTGCATCCGAACGGATGGGCTCCATCCGGACGGATGGACTCCATTCGGATGGGCAGGGTTCATCCGAACGGATGGGCTTAGTCCATTCGAACGGATGGTTCATCCAGACGGGTGGACTGTCTTTTTGTAAAAAAAAAAGAAATAGTCGGATGCAAACCGATGTTTTAAAACCGAAGGAAAAGATTCGGGGCGGTAGTAGTGTCTATCCGGACGGATGGACAGGGTCCATTCGGACGGATGGACTATGATGGAAGTTTTGTAAAATTCTTTTCCTAAGACAAAAAGTTTTAGTTGATGGAGACGGTCGTGATAACGAAATCAAAATCGACGTAAATCACCAAGTCAGCTCATCCGGACGGATGGACATAGTCCAACTGGACGAGTGCACTGTTCTTGACGAAATCTCTGTTTTGACCTGTTAATTGGTTCATCTCTTTGGTGAAAACCAGTCTTCAAGCCGGCTCTTGACTATGGAACGAGTCAAGAGTCTGGCTGTTTCCTGATTCCACCGATCTTTGTATAAAGTTGAAAAGATGTTCATAAAAAGGTTGTAAAAACGTTAGAATCTTTCATAACTTTGATTCCATCTCGAGTGAATGATGCTCCACAGCAATTTACCTAGGCCAACCGAGTGAAAACCATCTTCGAGATGCTCAGAGTCACTGAATTGAGAAAGTTTGAGTGTGTGTGCGATTGTGGTGAAGAAGATGGAGTAAAAGTGGATTAGAGATGAAAATCGGAAGAGAAAAGCTTACAAAAAATGGACTTGATCGAAATCCAGAACCTTAAGAGCACTTGAGAGTGTTTGAGGAAGCAAAGGTGTTGAAATGAGACACAAGGGCTCTATTTATAGTTGAGGGGTGAGGTCCCGGTGTGCGCTCGGATGGGCTGTATACGGATGGACTCTATCCAGATGGGTGATCTCCATCCG
This sequence comes from Helianthus annuus, assembly GCF_002127325.2. Classification (NCBI taxonomy): domain Eukaryota; kingdom Viridiplantae; phylum Streptophyta; class Magnoliopsida; order Asterales; family Asteraceae; genus Helianthus; species Helianthus annuus. The sequence goes on from NC_035435.2 coordinate 27,873,486, forward strand.
GACGGATGGGCTTCATCCGAATGGGTGAGTCCCATCCGCACGGATGGGCTCCATCCGGGCGGATGGCCCATTCGTGCGGCTGAGTTTTGGCGTTTTATTAATTCCAACTTTTAAGTGTTGTGTTGCATTTTAACGTCTTGATTCACATAGATAATAGTAATAGCACATAATATATAACATTTATATATATAAATAACCGCATTTGCGTTGCGATGAGCGAGCGTGTAGTTTAGATACTCGTGTGATGCAATAGTGTAAGCGTTATAAGCGTATGCGTTGTGAAGTGTGATATAGCGTGTTGAAAGTATGCGATGTAGCGTAGTAAGCGATATAGTTTACATTATGATCTGAATCTCGGTGCTAGGCGTAACGAGAGTAACGAGCGCGAAAGTGCGGGTTGTTACGTTCTGATTGTCCTACTGGTAAAGTTCACCGATGATGGTGGTTTTGATTATGATTGAATAGCCTTAAGGTTTTATATTTGATCGATTTGAATATTCTATGGCTGATTTGTTGCGTACTTGTGATATGGTGTGTGTTGGATTCGAAATTATGTTAAATTCGTTTATTTGTATCTGGTGATGATGGGGAGCACAGACTCACCGCCGCCACCATTGTGTTGTTCTGTGTTCGTCTTCGAACCCTTTAGGGTTTCTGGATGGCGGTTGCCGATGGCGGCTCTGGTTTCAATTGGTAGTGGTCTATGGCTTGGTTATGTTGACTTATAAATGTTTACACATAATTCATGACGATGGCGTGGCAAGGATGGTGGAAGGCAAGTTTAAACCTACAACTCTTCTTGCAGCCATGGTTTCTGAAAGTTCTGAACCACAGAAAGCACAGACCTCAAATCTATGATAGAAAAATTATTGTTTTTATGTTGATTTTTGTTAACTACATTTAAGGTTAGGTGTTTATTTTACGTTGCTTTATTTGTTTCTCTTTTGCTTGTTTTTTTAAGGAGATTGTATTGTTGTTTGTGTATTTAGGACTTTCATAATGACTGGAAGTCATCTGAGCTCGGAACATGGTTTTGAGTCCTCTCATTGTTATGGTGGAGAAAGGGACATCAAAGTGCAAGCAACCAAAGATAGATAGCAAGCAAGTGCCTCAAAAACCCACCAAACAAATTATTGATTACATAAATGGTTGATTCAAAGCATGTAACTGAACTCTTATTACTTATTAATCCTTATTTTTTTTAATTTCTTATCTTTTGGTAAAATAATATGATTAAACGTTAACCATTCCTGTTTGGTATCTTGCAGTTTAAGTGGCACTTAATACTCTTTTAACAAAAGGGATATAAGTAAACGAGAGTAAGTAGCATATCATGAGTTAGCTTTACTTTTATTGAGGTGCAATCTTACAACAGGATCAAGCATATTGTAAAGTATATATCTAGATATCTGGAAATCAAAACCTGATTTGACTTTTCAAGCCATAACACGTAAACGCAATAAACAATACTGAAGTTCCAAGGGATGGTTCAAAATGAGTTAAAGCAGCCCCATTTTCACATTAACGGGTTGGTTTCGCCCTGTCATAAGCACCATTAAAGTTAATTTTTGGATTAAAACCAGTTGACTATTACAATGAAATTGTCCCGTATTTATATCCGTGGGTTGAAATTGCCCATTTGGTGTTCTTACATCACTTACGTTGCTTCATTCTTTGACTTTAAAGTTAATTACCCTTTGATGTTCTTGTATGTATGCTATTGAATCTTATCATCATTTTATTATAATGTTTTATGTTTGTCAGGAAGGATGATTGGAAGGGCTATGTGACACTTTTATGTCTAGCTGCTAATGGTGGCAATGGCGAAGGAATTCAAAGGTTACTTTGATATTTTTATATTATTGAATTGATATATATGAAGAAAAGTAATACTGAAGCTATGAATGTTTTCAGCAATTGAGATCCTCCAATGATTATGTATACACTCATGAAAACAAAATCTTGAACATTTTTGCTCGACATAACTTACAAGAATCGTATAGTTGGGATATTCCCAGTGATGAAAATTCCTCTATTCTCTTACTCTTCTTATGATTTTTTTTTCTTTTTTTAACACTTTACAGGTTTACAAACGTTACACATCTTATTATAGCGTTACAGAATAATGTTCAACAAGACTCCAATATTGCGAAAGCTTCTCAAGGTAAGCAAATTGAAGGGGTACCCTATGTTTTTAGGTATGCAAAGAGCAGATATAATACCTGAGACTTAGGTTTGGGAGACTTTGGTTGTTGATATGGTCTCATGTATATGCATGTGTAGGTACATGAAAGAGACTGACCATCATACCTCTTCATACAACGGTCCAGCTTCAAATAACATAGGACATCTGGGAACCTACTTCAGGTAGTTTTCACATCTCTTTTCAATTTTTTTTATTTTGCCGTATATATCATATATTTGAAAAGGATCTTGTATGTTGTTTGGATGAAATAGTTTAGTAAGTAACTCGTCTATCATAAAAGAACTGACCTGGTGCGTTTTTACAAGATAATGATGAGTTTTTTTAATTGATACCTATAAAGTTTCTCTGATTCTCGTGAAACTCGATATTCAATATATGAGGCGTTCAAGCAGATGCTTTAAGACTTCTCTTTTGTTGTGCACTGACTTGGATGGTATGATCTTTAATCAAACTTGAACTGATGACTTTCTCTATTTTAATGAATCTATCATATTGTTTCCTAGCGAGTAACAGTGCAATGCAATATGGGTATCTATATGTTAAAAAAATGTTTCGGTAACTTAAAGGGATGAGACATTAAAATATGTTACTAGAGATCATAATGGGAAAAACTGGTCTGGTGTAAGACAAATGTCTGATTCTGAATTGCTAAAGACCTATTCAAATACCCTTTAGCGGTATGTTTGGCTGGGTATGCTCAAGATGATTTAAAGTTATCAGAACTGCACATGTACTTCAATGGAAGTCAACCGATCTGCCTATGAAGCCGAGGTATAATTTGCGATCCTTTCACGTTCTTATTTCTTCATGTTGATGTATTATTAATTCTATAAACGATAGTCACCTTTTAACGAGTTTATTTATTTTTTATCGTCTAGCAAAGTAGCTATTAGGGATACATGAGGTTGAAAGCTAATTATGAGTCGCTAAAACAATACTAAAGGCAAGTAGCACGTCCAGTGGTCGGGTATACCCAAAAAACATCAGGTAGCATCTTTTATGATGATTTATTTAGTTTACAAGTAAAATGGAAATTTTAACCCATTTGTGAGGAAACAGTTTACTTTGGGTCGTTGGTCAACAAGTAAAGTTTTAGCTAAAACTAAAATTGGCTGAATGGGTCAAAAGTCTTCTTCAATGCATTAAAATGCTTATGTCTTAAATTGTTAATAATAAAAATTTTGTGTCTATTTTGATTAAGTAGTTTTGTAATCATATTATACACATTGATTATATACAAAAGTTCACAAAAAAATTAACCAAAACGTGTTGATGGGCTCTCCTACATAAAGTAATTGAGTAAAACTCAAATTATATTATTTACACCTTGTTGTTGTTGCTTTGTTTTAATGGCAGTTATTATTATGTATCTCATGTATACCCTAGTGATGACATGTACCAACTTCCCATTCCCTAAGAATATATTTTAGTTATGAAAATTGTTTTGGATATGCACTGTAGTTTTCTATTTCTTTATATGTACTTATGGCTGATGTTTGATTTGTATTGGTTGAAGCTATTATGCACAAGAATTCAAGATCAAGACTACAATCTTCGATTAGACGCCCTTTGTGATTTTACTTGGGAGGTAATAAGCCATGAATTATTTGGTTTGTTGTACTACTTGATTGTTAGTTATGTTTACAATTTTAGACATCTCTTGATTGTTATGGTGATTTGTATGTTTGTTATTAGGGCTTATATTGACCATATAAGTAGAGGGCTAAGAATATGAAGGAATTTGAGATCGTCGAACACGTTGGGCTTGATTTCGTTGTATTCTTCGGATTTATATCCATGTGCACCTTAATTCTTCTCTTTTTCATATGGGTTTGTATTTATTTGCTCAAATAAATCACAGTTGATCTTATCGTTAATACTTTTATTCTTTGGCCAAATATTCATGATTGGCTGTTAATTTGTTGAGCAAGATTGTGAGTGTTAGCGTAAATTATTTTAATAAATAATTTATGGTGTCCTTATTGATCATTTATGTAATAACTAGATCAATATTTACCTTAATATCCCTATAACATTAACTGGGCTTTATTTGATGGACATAAAGGCCCGTACTAGTTAATTAGGGTTTCCCCTTGGGTGAAGCATATAAATACAGGTTATTGGGAACCCTAAAGACACACCATAAAGTTTACGGCCCCCCTCACTACAATCTGTTATTATCCTTCTCCATCCTAACTGCTCACCCTAAACGGGAACCGATTAAGATGGCTTCTTCTTCATCTCTAACCACTACTGGATTGTCAGGTACACATGTGTTTTGTTATTCATGATTGAATTTATTTAATTAGGGTTTATGTTTTACCCATGTCTACTGATATAATGAACATGTGGTATCAGAGCGATATTGGTTATATCAAATCAATCATGAAATTCGATTTTAAAAACTTGCTTCATATGATCGACAATCAGCTAGTGCCGTAAACCTTTTTTACTATAATTTTCCTAATAAACAAAGGTAAATGCTTGTAGTGATTATGGTATAGAAACATCAATTCATTGTTTGCGGCAATCCTTATCCATTATAATTATAAAGTAATTGAATGAATTTCTTTATTGAATTCATTCTACCATTTTAATTGGAGTTTTAAAATATGAAATCAGTATGCATATTATAATGTGAGATGAGATTTTTTGGCCAACGATTTCAAATCATATTTTTTGTTAACTAGTTTTTCTTTATATCGCGCGTTGCGGCGAAACCGAGCAAATGATAATGTAAAACAAACGTGATTTGAAAATAAAGTAGGTTGCTTAGAAAGTCAAACCATTAAAAAGATTTAGTTATCATCGTACCGTTTTGTTTTATGATACCAAATAAATACTTTATTTTGAGTATAACTTCGGTTTTAACAAAACTTATAAAAGAATATCAGGGAAAGAAATCAAGCACAACTGCGTACTTAAGTTTTTAGAAAAAAAAGTTATAAACGTAAATTATTAAAGAATTAGGATATATGTTTAATTAATCGATAAATTAATATATGGTCAAAAAAAGAAAAAACAATTAATAAAAAATGATAAAGGAAATATATGTTTAAAAAAATAAAAATATATTATTAAAAGTAAATATAATAATAAACTATTATAATATATTAAATAATAAAATAATAAAAAACTATATATTATTATAAAAATAAAGTTACTATTCATCAATCCTCGTCAACAATATATATATATAATCGGTGATAGAACAATAATATTTAAGGAAATCCCCTTATTTTGGGATACCATTAGGATTTGATTGTGTTTTCTAAAACTATGTATCTTCATCTCCAAGTTTCGAATAAAATATTATTTTAATTTATAATCGAATAATTAACTTGGATAGATAGAGATATTTCAAAATTATAATCAAAATCCCTTAAAATTAGTTGAACCTGTTAGGAAACCTTATTTGTAAGTATTGAAGAAAATCAGATTCAACTTGATCTCTGAAGAAGACAACAGTCCTGAAGATCACAACAAGAAGAAAAAGATCGGATAAGACAACTGAAATGAACAGCATCTACTTCAAAGAATCACAAGTTGATCAAGAGCTGAAGAAGATTATCAGAGAAGGTCATTTCTGATGGATCTGTATCATCAGTTTCTGACGATTCTGATCATCAGATTTTCTGATGATTTGTTCACCAGAATTTCTGATGAAGTGGTTTATCAGAAATTCTGATGAATACCCCACTTGTCTAAAAATCAGCTCTATCCTGCCACAATGACCGAAGCAACTTGACATTATTGGATATCATGATTACAAAGGCAACTTGACTGTTGGATTCAATGAATATGTCAAATGGCTACTTTATGCAGGACTTATTGCATTTGTTTATTCGTGTCCCCAGCCATCTATAAATAGAAGGCTCACCAAGCAGAAGACAATTGAGTTAAGCTTAGCATTCATACATACTACAAAACTCCATTGCCCTCTCACCCACAGAATTCAAGATTCATTTGTATTAGATAATAATCTTACAATCACCTTGTAAACTATTTTATTTCAAAGTGATATAAACTTGATAATTCTGTAGTTCTTGTTTCTTGAAAGTCTGATTTCCATTTCCACACATCTTTTTCACATCTACTGAAATCACTTGCCATATTACGTGAAAAGAAGGTTTTTAAGCCCAAACTGGGTCCAACAGAACCAGCCTTATCTGATTAACTTCATTGTTTCACGGGATCAGGTTCACGGGTTAAATTTATAAAACCTTACTTTATTATGTTTTATAAACCTAACTTTTAAATAATCATTCAACTAATTCTTTTGATTGATTTAAAATTTGCTTAACTAAAATAACATTTTTTCAAGTTCTCACTTCTGCCCAAAGATGATGTGTTTACTTGTGGCGTTATTTAGTGAACTTAAGCATAGTCACTTAGGTGTATGTCCTTATTATATGAACAAACATAGTCTTATTACATTTATTCATATGATATACACATGACTTCTGCCTAAGATGCATGAGTGTTTCATTTTCTGCCCGATGGTGATGTGTTACATTCATGTCTCGAAAACTTTGACTTTTGCCTAAAATTATGGTGTTTCAACTTCTGCCCAAAGGTGATGTGTTACACCTAATCTGCATAGTCTGAATGTTCATGATACTTGTATGATTGGTCATAGCCAAAGTGAAAACCGTCATTCCAGTAGAACCTTATTTAAAATTGGTGTGTATAAATAACATTATCACAGCTTCCTTGGTATAATGGTCTTAATTTCTGCCTGCCTTAGTTTTAGGTTACCCATAAGTCACTCTAACTTTCTTCTTTTGCAATGTATCTTATTCTTCTCATTTTAATCCACTATCAGCTCCTGTTATGGCTATTGATACTTTGACTGGTGCGAACTATGCTTCGTGGAAGGATTCTCTTAACCTTACTCTCGCACTCATGGAGTATGACTGTGCGCTAACTGAAAACGCTCCCCCTGCTCTTACTGATAAGAGTACTGAAGCTAAAAAACTACTCTATCAAAAGTGGGAGAGAGCTAATCGCTTGTCTCTTATCTTCATGAAAAACTCGATAAGTCCTGTTATCAGGGGAGCCATTCCTGATGCTGCTACAGCTAAGGAATATCTGACTAATGTGGAGGCTCAATTCCAAGGGATGTCTAAGGCGCAAGCCAGCACCCTCATTCTGAAATTGGTGACTACAAAGTATGATGGGATCAGCGGTATTCGTGAGCACATCCTGAAAATGAATGATATGGCCCAAAAGCTTAAGGGATTAAGCATGGAGATTAGTGATGGCTTTCTGGTGCATTTTATCATGACGTCTCTGCCCGCATCTTATGAAGCATTCAAAGTCAACTATAACCTTCAGAAGGACCAATGGAAGATGAACGAGTTGATTGCTATTTGCGTGCAAGAAGAAGAACGTCTGAAATTGGAGAAAGCCAACGTTGCTTACCTGATGATTGCTGACTCGAAGAAAAGGAAGGGGAACTACAATAAGAAGCCTAATGTAAAGGTCCAAAAGCGGGATACATGTGCAAGTGCTTCTGGCTCTAATGACTCCAAAGGGAAGATTCACTGCAATTTCTGTCGTAAGGTGGGGCATAAGCAGAAGGATTGCCCGGACTTTAAGGAGTGGCTAGCCGATAAAGGTGATAATCTTTTCGTGATACTTGAGTCCTTTAATTTAAATGTTCTGTCTAATACTTGGTGGTTTGATTCTGGTTCTATGGTTCATGTAACCAATTCCTTACAGGGATTCCATACAATTCAGAAGCTGGAAAGAAACCAAAGAATGTTTAAGCTGGGAAATGGAAAGCCGTTAGTAGTCGAGGCTGTGGGAACATTAGATTTAGTTATGAAAACTGGTTTAACTATTAGACTTTATGATACCTTATATATTCCTGAGATTACTCGGAATCTTGTATCAGGACCAAAGTTAGACGTAGACGATTTTCTTGTTTCTCATGGTCATGGCAAACTTACTATCAGTTTTAGTTCTCAAATATTTAGTTGTGGCTTTTTGGATGGTGGTCTCTATCGATTATAATTAGATGATGATTTTTCCAAGTCTTTGTTATCATATAATATTAATGAGAACTTAACAAAGAGAAAACGCAAACGAGACTTGGAAACTTCATCCATGTTGTGGCATCAACGTTTAGGCTACATTTCACGAGAACGCTTAACTCGACTTGTGAAGGATGAGGTCTTACCACCTCTCGATTTCAATCATTTTGGAACATGTGTCGAATGCCTTAAAGGTAAAATGACATCAGCGAATAAGAAAGGTGCCACTAGGAGCTCTAATTTATTAGAACCCATTCATACTGATATTAGCGGCCCTTATAACATCGTTGGCATAACTGGACACACTTCATTTATCACGTTTATTGATGATTATTCATGTTATATGCACTTGTATTTCATTAAAGAAAAATCTGAATCTCTCACAAATTTTAAAGACTATAAAGCTGAAGTTGAAAAACAATTAGATCGTCAAATAAAAGTTATTAGATCAGATAGAGGAGGCGACATATTGACGTGGGTCAGGCTCCTGGTCCATTTTATGAGTTTTGTAAGGGCCAGGGGATCGTGAACCAATATATTATGCCTGGTACTCCTCAGCAGAACGGTGTTGCTGGGAGAAGAAATAGAACCCTAATGGACATGGTACGTAGTATGTTAGCCAACTCAGGTTTGCCCTTATTCCTCTGGATCGAGGCCTTAAAAGCAGCTGTTCATATACTCAACAGAGTTCATTCGAAGTCTGTCCCTAAAACTCCTTATGAACTTTGGACAGGAAGGAAACCGAGTCTTAGATATATGAAAGTATGGGGTTTCCTTGCCGAAGCTAAATTTTATAACCCTTTCTTAAAGAAACTGGATATGAAAACAACAAGTTGTTTCTTTATTGGATATCCAGATCACTCAAAGGGTTATAGATTCTATTGTTCCTCCCGGTAAACTGTGACGTAAAAATTCCCGACATCGTAAAACGGGTGACCCGTATGTTTTTGCATGAAGCCGTAAAACTTATATATGGTGAAAAAAACCCCTCCAAAATTAACACACTTTTAAAAACCAATGAAGTGGTAGGCGTGGCACAAAAGCAGAGGTGTTTGGGTATTGGACATGGTTGTGGTACTACTTTTCTAGCTTTGTCTTTTTCTAAAAATAGACATGGTTTTAGAGCCACACAAACAAAAAGTGACATTTTGATACGAAAAGATCTCTACACAAAGGTCAAAGTACATGCAAAAAAAAGTCAGGAATATGCGTGAGTGCATTTGGAGAAAAAAAGGAGACCTCTTCTTGTCTCCTAGTTTTGTTTCTTTCCCTATATATAGCATACTGTATGTGTTGATTTCATGCCAAAAAAAGTAAAAAAAAAAAACTTTAAGAAATCCACTAATAGTCTTAACCCAAATGCAAAAGGTTTGAGTTTTGGACTAAAGTGGCAAAAGTGACCAAACCTCATGGATCAAAATGGCAGTTTACTCTAAAATTTAAAACTAAAAATTAAAAAAATATTTTAAGTTTTTTAATTTATTACTTATAATTTATATTTCAGATTTTAAATATAACTTTTAAATTTGAATTTTTAAAATTTTCCTCCAAACCGTTATATTTTCAAATTTCAAATTTCAAATTTAAAAATTTCCCACCCAAACGATCATACATTCAAATTTCAAATTCCCAAATTCCCTCCGCTCTGCTCACTATAAATACAACCTTCGTCCTTTTAAAATTTCAAAAATTCCCTCTCCAAACGGCTATACTTTCACTATAAATACAATCACTCACCTTTCATGTACTCCACACCTTACTCTTCCCAACTTTCATCTTTCTCTCATTGTTTCCAATTCTCACATAAAAATGAGTTCTAGTGATAATGAAAGTCCGTATGCATGCCATTTATGGATTTAGCCAATAGAGCGTTACATGAATTGATGGATAGTGTGGAAAAAATGTATGCGGAAATGTTGGAGACACATGCTACTGAAAGTTCTCAAAGGACAACAAGAAAACGTAGAACTATATTGAGGAATCATGAAGAGGGGGATGCTCGTATTTGGAAAGGCTACTTTTCTCCACAGCTAGTGTACCCTGAAAATTATTTTAGATGAAGGTTTCGGATGAGTAAGAAACTTTTCAACCGAATTCTCAAAGGTATTTCCCAACATTCTCCCTACTTTACTCAAAGATATGATTGTTCTGGTAGAAAAGGCCTTTCGCCACACCAAAAATGCACATGTGCCATACGTCAATTGGCATACGACATCAATGTGCTGATCAATCTTCAATATTCAACCAAGTCTTACAAGGTAACACTCTTCCATGTAACTTTACAGTTAATGGTACTTCGTATACAAAAGGATACTATCTTGCAGATGGTATATATCTAGAATGGGCTACATTAGTGAAAAGCTTTACATATCCACAAGGTGACAAAATGAAGGTATAAATAACGACACGAGTCTGCAAGAAAAGATGTCGAGAGAGCTTTTGGTGTTCTCCAAGCTCGATGGGTAATCGTACGTGGTCCTGCAAGCTCGATGGGCAATCGTACGTGGTCCTGCAAGAGCTTGGAGCTTGCAACAAATAAGTGATATCATGTATGCATGCATTATAATGCATAATATGATTGTAGAGGATGAAGACTATGCTATAGGTAATTGGTCGCTTGATGATGATGAAGATGTACCGTACCGCCAACTTACGAACATGGAGCCCCAGCAGCATTTGAACAATACTTGCAGAGGTTCAAAGATTTACGTAATGAAGAAGCTCATCATACACTTTGTGCCGATTTGGTGGAACATATATGGTCTCTTAAGGAACAAGTTTAATTTATGTAATGTTTTATTATTATAATGTTTAATTTGTGTAATTTTAATTATTGTAAGGTTTAGTTTGTAATTTTAATTATTGTAATGTTTAATTTGTGTAATTTTAACTATTGTAATGTTTAATATAATGTTTTAACTTTCGAAATGTTTTTAAATTTCAAATTTTATGATTTTCCCTCCATAAAAGAATCTAAATATTTTTTATATTTTTTTTATTAAAGTAAATAACTGATAACTAAAAATATATTAAAATTTTCAAATTTTAAATTTTAAAATTTTTAAATATTTTATCCATCAAAATAATTTAAAGGATTCGTAAATATTTTACTGAAAGAAAAAGATAGGTAATTAAAATTAAATGTAAAAGATGGTTATTAGACTATGTCAGCTATATTAAGTCTATTATTGATATTTTATATATTGTATAGGGTATCTAAGTGTATTTAGGTTGTCTATATATATTTGGTTGTAATCCTCTTATTATCAGATATATCAATTACGTATTCAATAAACTGATTTGGTATCAGAGCCAAATTCAGCTCCAAAATTTTCTCTAACCCTAAAACCCCTCTGCCGCCAAAACCTTCTGCTGCCATAAACCTTTTTTTTGCAGACGCAACTTCTAGCCAACAACCTGTTCAATGGCAGCAATAATTGTATTCTCAAATCAAGAAAAGACTACCCATAATTCTCACAAATTTGCTTTTACTCTCAAACCCACCAATTATGGCTACTGGAGATCTATGATTGAAACCTTCTTAACCTCTCATAATCTCTTCGGTTATGTTAATGGAACGATTCCATGTCCAGAACAAAAAGTTACCGTTGGAGATGCAACAACCGATAACCCTAGCTATCATCCCTGGCTTTCAAACGATGCTCACATCCTCATGTTGATTACTTCCACCGTGTCTGAAGATTCGTACCAACACATTCAAGGAAAAACGTCTAGAGAAGTCTGGCTATCTCTGGAACGGGCCTATGCGCCAGTTACTGCTTCTCACGAATTCACTCTCAAAAGTCAACTTCTCTGCATTACTTTGAAGGGCGACGAAAAACCTATTGATTATCTCTGCAGGGCTCAAGAATATGAAACCGCTCTTGCCAACATCGGAGAACTGGTAAAAGACAAAGATCTCGTAATGTTAACTCTTGCAGGACTACGAGAAGACTACAATGGCTTAAAATCAAACCTGCTAGCTTGTCAACCACCTGTTTCTTTTCAGGAAATCTATGCTTTGTTATGTGATCATGATTTTGTGGTCACCAAACTGATGAACACTAACCCGCAGGCTCTTCTTGCAACGACTTCCTCACCTTTACAGCAGCCCTCGACTGCCACTAACCCTGCAACTACCCAACCGAACCTTGAACAATTGCAACAACAACTTCAAAACGTCCAACTGATGGCTTCTCAACTGGGTTACCAGCTGAATCCCACTTCGTCATCACGACCACAGGCCTATCTTGGATCTTGCTCTTTTAATACAAACCGTGGTGGTCGAACTTCTCGTGGCAATTATCGAGGTAACTCACGTGGTTCATTAACTCCACGATCTAGAGATAATGGTGGTGCACGACAATTCTCATGGGCTTCCACTCAGAATACCGTTTACGGTCATTGCAACCGATACGGAATCGGTCACTTGCCTTCTCAATGCCCAAATCAGCCTACTACGCAAAATCGGCCCCCACCCCAGGCCAACTTTACAGCTTTTTCAGATGCTGCTTCATCTTCTGGAAACACTTAGAAGCCTGAAACTGGTGCAAACCATCATGGAACTCTAGACTTATCAAGCTTAGACAACTCTGAGGCATATCATGGTAATGATTCCTTACTTGTTGGTAACGGTGACTCTCTCCCTATATTTCATATTGGGTCGTCCAAAATCCACTTCTCAAACAAAACTTTTAAACTTTCTGATATTCTTCATGTTCCTGCTCTTAAACATAACCTTTTATCTGTTCAAAAATTATGTCTTGATAATGATGTTTATTTTGAATTTCACTCTGCTTACTTTGTTGTGAAGAACGAGTCTACACGCACTACCCTCCTTACGGGCCCCAGTGAACAGGGTTTGTACTCCATCCGCCTTCCACAACTCAAGTCTCTGCCCAAGGTTGCATTCACTGTTGTCAAAGCTTCTTCGAACATTTGGCATCAACGTTTAGGACATCCTCATGCTCAAGTTTTTAGTTCAGTTGTTTTTTATTGTTCTTTACCTATTTTGGACAAATTATCTAATAACTTATGTTCTTCTTGTCAAATGGGAAAATCATCCAAATTGCATTTACCTGATTCTAATTTTCGTAGTCATAATATTTTGGATCTTATTTATTGTGATGTTTGGGGTCCATCCCCGTCACCGTCCTTTGATGGTCACCGTTATTTCTTATTATGTGTTGATCACTGTACTCGATATATGTGGATTTATCCCTTAACACAAAAATCTGGCGTTTATAAAATCTTAACCAATTTCATCACCATGACCGAACGTCAATTTCTCACAAAATTAAAATGCATTCAATCCGATTGGGGGGGTGAATTTCGCTCCCTCACCAACCTTTGTCGCGACCTTGGCATTATCCATCGACGGTCTTGTCCTCACACCAGTGAGCAAAACGGATTTGTCGAACGTCGGCATCGGCACGTTGTCGAAACGGGTCTTTCCTTATTGGCTCAATCAAGCCTTCCTCAGCGTTTCTGGCATTTTGCATTTGAGACAGCCGTTTACCTAATCAATCGGCTTCCTTCCCGTGTCTCATCCAACAAGTCTCCCTTTGAACTTGTCTTTCATCGCAAACCTGATTACTCCTTTCTACGAATCTTTGGCTCTCAATGCTTTCCTTACCTTCGCCCCTACAACCGTCACAAAATAGAATTTCGTTCCACTCCCTGCGTTTTACTTGGCTATAGCCTTTCTCATCATGGCTATCGGTGCTTTGATCCCTCTACTGAACGCATCTATATTGTCCGACATTTCTGATTTAACGAACATGTTTTTCCTTACCAACCTTCATCAAATCCCAACCCGTCACCTTCGCCCGCTTCTCCATACATCTCAATTTTTCCCAATCCTCCACTCGGCTTCCCACCTGAGCACAACTCTACCCACCAACAGTCATCGACGCAAACATTAACTCACCACCGAATTTGCATACCTTGGCCCAATCTTCATCGGACCAAAATCCTAATGCGGCCTAAAACCCTGCTGATCCTAACCCTTCGTCCCAAATTCCTAACCTTTCCTCACCGACGACCCAACACCCTACTAATCCTAACCCTTCCTTATCCACGGCCCAAGTTCTCTTGACCCAAATTCCCACGGCCCAAATTCCCTTGACCCAAATTCCCACGACCCAACCCTCCTTTTCTGCCCACATACCCACGGCCTCTAGGCCTCGACCTTCTAACCTTCGTCCAAACCCTAAACCCGACCGTTATAATCTGGCTGCCTATACGGCCACTACTTCTCCATCCAACCCTGTTGAACCAACCAGTTTTACCATTGCTAACAGGTATGCTGAATGGCGCCATGCTATGTCCGAAGAGTTGGACTCGCTTCACAAGAATGGTACGTGGACTCTTGTGCCCCGGGTCCCTAACACTAACATTGTTGATTGTAAATGGGTTTACAGGTTGAAAACTGATGAACATGGCAAGGTCAGCAGGTATAAGGCACGTCTAGTTGCCAAAGGCTTTAATCAACAACATGGTGTGGACTACCATGAGACGTTTAGTCCTGTTATCAAACCTGCTACAATTCGGACCATTTTGTCCTTAGTCGTCACTAATAAATGGTCCTTGCGATAGTTGGACATTCAGACTGCCTTCTTGCATGGCGATCTTACGGAAACCGTTTATATGCGTCAGCCGTCGGGTTTTGTGGATCCAACTAAACCGGATCATGTTTGCCTCCTGAATAAGTCTTTATATGGTCTTAAACAGGCTCCTCATGCCTGGTTCAATAAATTGTCTGATGCCCTTCATTAACTCGGGTTTTATGGGTCCAAGATAGATCTGTCGCTGTTTATTCTCAATTCCTCAGGTACTTTGATTTATCTTCTTGTGTATGTTGTTGACATTATCATCATGGGTAACAACTCTGATACTGTTGCAATGCTTATTGATCGTCTCAATTCACTTTTTGCTCTTAAGGATTTGGGGCAACTACATTATTTCCTTGGGGTAGAAGTTGTTCACAAAAATTCTGATCTAGTTCTTTCACAAAGGAAATATATTGGAGACATCTTACACAGGTCTGATTTGGCGGATTGCAAACCCATATCCACCCCTATGAGCACATCTCAGATTTTACTACCTGATGATAGTTCGCTATTGGATGATCCATCTCGGTACAGGCACACGGTTGGAGCTCTTCAGTATGCTACCCTTTCTCGTCCTGACATTGCATTTGCTGTTAATCGGGTTTGCCCGTTCATGCACGCCCCAACCGAGAATCATCGGGCCAGTGTAAAACGTATTTTGCGGTATTTGAAAGGAACAATTAACATGGGTCTTTGGATTCGTCATAACACGAGCTATCAACTACAAGCATTCTCTGGTTTTCATTGGGCTACTGATTTACAGGCTTTTTCCAATTCTGACTGGGTTGCCCAATCGACCGTCGCTCAACGGGGGGATTTGCTATCTATTTGGGTTCAAATCTTATTTCTTGGTCTGCTCGCAAACAGCGAACGGTTTCTCGCTCCTCAACAGAATCCGAGTATAAGGCGATTGCAGATACTGTTGCAGAATTACTTTGGCTAAAGTCTCTTCTTCGTGAGCTTGGTTTGGACAGCGACGCGCCAACACTCTGGTGTGACAATCTTGGCGCCACATATCTCACTGCTAACCCAGTGTTTCATGCTCGTACCAAACATGTTGAAGTTGATTATCACTTTGTTCGTGAACAAGTTACTCAGGGCAATATCAATGTTAAGTTTATCTCCACAAAGGACCAAATAGCTGATATCTTCACAAAGCCTTTATCTTCTCAACAATTTGAATTTTTGCGGTCCAAGTTACAGATTGCTAACCGCCCTGAACTTGCGGGGGAGTATTAGACTATGTCAGCTATATTAAGTCTATTATTGATGTTTTATATATTGTATAGGGTATCTAAGTGTATTTAGGTTCTCTATATATATTTGGTTGTAATCCTCTTATTATCAGATATATCAATTACGTATTCAATAAACTGATTGTTGTGATGATCTGGCAATGTTTTTAAGTGTTTTTGTGTTTTCTTATTGGGTGGGTTTTTGATGTTTTTGAAGGGTGAGTCTTTTTCTGATGTGGCAGCTGACTGGACATATTTTTAGGTGTTTTTATAGGTTCTTATTGTGGATGCTCTAAGTATTTTTAATTTATATACCTTATCCGTCACACATTTTGCATTTTTTATATTATATATATAGAGTTGTGTTTAATAAAATTAAATTTCCGACCCGTGAGTTATCTATATATTTTACACAAAATAATACTGATTAAACATTATAAGTGATGTAGAGTGAGACCTACGTCCCTTCGTCCTAATGGTCGAACACAAGTAATGCATAAATGTAATTATCGAGTTTTCAAACAAGTATGGTCTGACCATCTAAGCTTTTTGGCATTGGTCAAGCTCTTAAGGCTCAATTTTTGTTTAAACATATATAAACGTAAGTGGTTAAATTCTCAAAACTTTTATATGTTACCAAAACATGTCTCATGTTAGAAGTTTAATGCGCATAAGTAGAGGTGCACAAAACACCCGGTTTCATACCTGACCATACCAAGTGACCGGGTGGGTATACATATGGTATACGATATAGTTTTTTTAGGTAGAAATGAACCTGTAAACAGACCCGAAACCAGTTTTTATAGTACCCGAACACGGGTATTATACCCTACCTGAACCGGTTTTCACCCTGTTAGGATCGAAAATAGCCGTTTTTAACAGCTTTATAGTCCTTAGAGGTCGTTTTTTACCTTTGATTTGCATTCGGTTTACCTTTTTGCCCATTTGTTAGTATAAATAGGTAGTAGATGTTTTAGTTCAATCACAACACTCAAAAACGTTATCTATTTTTGCACTTCACATTTTTTATGTTGTAATTTATAACACTTGTTTTAAAAATATAAAGCAATCCAAATTTAAAATATATTTATTTGTTGTAAATTATAATAAAAAAAATAGCAGGCATTAATACACGAACCCGTACCTGGTTATAAACCGAACCCGGTTACATACCCTACCCGACATTTTTTAGTCCATACCTGGGTATGAACCAGATGCGGATATTGGAGAACCCGGTTTTCTAACCACTTTGACCATACCCGTAACCGATACCCAGGGAGGATGTGGTCCCTGTTTGTGCAACCCTACTTATAAGGGAATCTTAAAACTACCATCTGATCAAACTAAACAAACAGGATTAATGCAATAAGGGTCTATATGGTCCAATACCCTGTTTATTATTGGGAATGCTATATATATATATTATTTTATTTACCCATGAATACCTTAAAAGGGAAAAGTTTGTTTTGGGTTAAACAACCAACAGTCACCACAACCACCATCATGACTGCCGAAACTAGAGTTGACCATTTTGACCCATAGCATACAAATGGGTCAACTTGGGTTGTGTTTGTCGCTAACGGGTCAAGTGGGTTAAGCTAAAAGATTTAACTAAAAAGGAAACCGCTCAAATGGGTCAAGCTGGTCAATGGTTTGAACCCATGGGAAATGTATTCAGATGCTTACAAGTTAAAACATTCTAATTCACCACAGATTTTGTCCAGTGAGGGAAGAAATATTAGTATATTACCAGTGTAATCGACAAATTTGATTCTAGTTGGGAAGACAGTGAGATCTTAAAGCCGAACCTAGTTCCAATAATTATTAGTGATGATCATAATCTAATATTAGTTAAATAATTAAACTATTCATCAGTTTTATCAGCAGAAAACCTCCTATCATCTAGGCACAATATGTAAAACAAGCACACAGTGGAGACGAGAAAAGCATAAAAATAAAAAAGTAAAAAATATATAATAAGTATAGAAAAGAAATAACTAAATACTATTCTACAAATATAAGAAAAAAGATATAATATAGTTTCTTTCATATAAATAAAGAAAACCCGGTGCACCAGGCTCCCACATGCATGGGGTCGCGGAGGTGTTGGGCCAACTTGGCAGTGGCAGATCCAGGGGTGTTTTGGGGGTTCCCGGGAACCCTCTTGATTTGGAAAAAAAAAATGAAAAAATAGTGGAAATTTTATATGATTTAAAACAACAATAGTGAGAATTAGTGAAAATCTAACAAAAGGAACCCGGTGAAAAAAATTCTTGGATCCGTCACTGCAACTTGGCCCTGATGTACGCATCGTTACCATGCATTTCTACAAGAGGCTGTTTCCACGAGTTGAACCTTTAACCTCCGGGTCACATGGAAGTAGGGCTGTTCACGAGCCGAATCGAATCGATCGGACCTTTGCTCGTGCTCGGTTTCGTTTACAAACCAAACCGAACCGAGCGTTTTTTCAACCGAGCCAAAGTCAAACGAGCGCCTTTCGATCCGAGTATTTTTCGAACGAACGTCGAGCGAGCATCGAGCGTCGTATAACAAATAGAAAAGTGACGACGAGGTTGTTAGTTTTTAAAGTAAAGTGCAGTTTTCGTCCCTAATGTTTCGTCCAATTAGAACACAAGTATAAATTTACGAAATAACAAGGAACAGAAAAAACATTCAACTGGTTTTACCGAGATCATCTAAGCGGAAAGATGAATCGTCGACCAATTGAAGCAGATCATGAATCTATGAGAAGTCTGAAATCGAATGAACCGTTTGAAGCAAAACCTTAGGGAGTAGGCGTCTTGGCGACGGAAAATTCGAATAATGATGGTTGATCGGGGTTTTAATTAGAATTATGTATTTCTGAATTGAATGGCGGATTGACACTTGAGTATCGATCGACGCTTTACATTTTAGTATTTTGACATTTTGAATCAATTACTCTCGATTATTGGAAAATGGACTATTGGTATGGGCCTTCAATTCTATAATTAAATGGGCTTTAGTTGGATCTTGGACCAATCATTATTAATATGCGCCTCTAGTTATTTTATTAATATATACATATAAATATACTAATAAATAATTCGAGCCAACCTAGTTGAACCGAACTGAGCGGACCTTTGCTCATGCTCGGTTCGTTTCAAACCGAACCGAGCGCCTTTTTCAATTAAGCAGAATCGAACAAGCAAATTCCGAACATTTTTCGATCGAGCGTCGAGCAAATTGAACAGCCCTACATGGAAGCAACCTTACCGTTGCTCTAAAGTTCACCCCCATAGTTTCTTTTAAATCGAAGTCCATAAAATAAAAAATTAAAAAAAAAATAAATTGGTTTTTTTCAATTTGGTTTTCATCGCACGTTGCTTCATGTAAAGAAATTTGGCAAGGGAGATGGCTATAAAGAGAGTCAAGTCAAGGAAGGAACTGTTAGGGTATCGAATCAGAGTAGGCTCGAGCGGAAGCGGAACAAACACACACACACTAGCAGAAAATAAAGAACATGAGAATTTACGTGGTTCGGTCAAGGTGACCTACGTCCACGGGTTGCAACTAGGGTTAGGATTTTATTACTGAGGTGATACCAATTACAAAGATCCTATCAACTATTTATAATACCCAAATTAGGGTTTACAACTTGTTGACCAAGAAACCGTAAAATAGGAAACCGGATATCAGACTTAACAAAAAACTAGCGCATATACGTATCTGTTCCATATTCCATATTAGCGCATCTAGCAATAGTAGCAATAGATTAGAGCATCTATCATCTATTAGAGCATCTGTCACAATTAGAGCATCTGTGAACACTAGATGCAATAGATTAGAGCATCTATCATCTAGAGCATCTATTAGAGCATCTATGAAACACTAGCGCATCAAACAATAGAGCATATGCAGATGCTCTATTATGTTCCTGCATTCTTGCAAAGCCTTCATATCTAACAATCTCCCACTTGGAGGCTTTGCATAAACCACAAAGTCTATCCAAGTAAACCTATCACCGGTTCAAGTCTTTCAAGCCTCCAATTCCCAAGAACAAGCTAAGACTTCAGTCACATCCAAACCACCTAGTTGCAACCACACCTCTCATTAAGTACCTTAAGTACCTGAGAGACCAGTTGAAGCTCCCACAAGCTCCAACCCAGCCATGACTGAAATCGTCACTGACCTATCCTCTGTCTCAACCGGCTTGCACGATCCACCAGCTCCAGAGATACACCGAGAATCAATACCACTCTCCACATTTTGCAAACCATTTCCAGGAGAGCTTTTTTCTTCAGTCGGAATCTTCGTCTTCAAAACCCAACGGTTCTTTGTGATTGTACCCGGAACACGACCCGTGCTCCCACTATCACCATATCCCCTGACTGGCTTAAACTTAGACCCCCGACCATATTCAACTGCCATCCCCAAAGCACCAGGATTCAAGTTCGCAAATTGAACCCTCTTCCGCTTACTAGATTCAGTGAACCAGACTTTATGTTGTACAGGGACGGCTACTCCCTCAACAGGTATCTCAACTAGATACAACGATCCTCGTCTCCTCCCACAGGCAACAACAAGATTTCCATCAATCACCTTCCACTTCCCACCACCAAACTTAACATCTAGTCCCTGTTGACTAACAGAAATAAGTTTCTTCGTTAAACCTGGAATTACCCTGACGTTCTTTAAGTTCCATGTAGTGCCCAATGGAATCTTCAGATTGACATCTCCCATACCCGTAACATTAAGAACATGACCGTTAGCTAATCGTACCTTTCCAAAGTCTCCTTTTTTCAGATTCACCATCGTCTCCCCGCTGTGCATGGCGTGAAACGAAGAACCAGAATCCATAGCCCAAGAATCTATAGACTCTTCACAGCAAACCAGTACGTCACCGTCAGATTCGTCTGGCACAACACTGTTTACATGCTGGTTACCATCCTCTTTCTTAGGATCAGGACACTCGTGTTTAACATGCCCCTTTTCACCACAGTTCCAGCACCTCACATTCTTCCCAGCTTTAGACAAGCTTTTCCCACGACTCCCACTGCTTCTGTTTTTACCTCTTCCCCTGCTAACACTGAGCATACCAGAAGTAGATCCTCCACTAGTGTTCCTCCGGCGAACGTCTTCACCCAAAACACTATCCCGGACCCGATCAAACTTCAAATTTCCAGTTCCAGCAGTTTCAGTGACCGTTGTCACAAATCCTGACCAGCTATCAGGTAAAGAAGATAACAGAACCACAGCCTGAGTGTCATCATCCAACTTCATGCCCACAGTTGCTAACCTGGACAAAATTGAATTGACTTCGTTAATGTGATCAGCAACTGAACTGCCCTCGTTCATCCTCATATTAAACAGTTCCCTCATCAAGAAAACCCTATTACCGGCAGACGGCTTCTCATACATATTTGACAGAGCTGTTAACATATCACGAGCAGTTGTTTCTTTCATGACATTAAATGCAACGCTCCTCGTCAAAGCCAATGTAATTTTACCTCTTGCCTTTTTGTCCTTTGAGTTCCAAATTGCTTCGGCAGCTTTATCCATTCCAGCAGGTTTTTCTTCCAGTACCACATCCAAATCGCATTCACCAAGCAACGCCTCTATTTGCATTCTCCACCATGCAAAATCAGTACCGTTGAACTTCTCGATTCGGAACTTCCCGTCTTCATCCATAGCAAACGAGAAAACCAGAAAAAACCACAAGGAACCAAGCAACCGAAACCTTAATCGCCAAACACCCTAAAACCACCAGATCTGCAACAGCAAACCCTATGGCGCAAACCCTAGACCTTACGAGCAGTGGCGGATCCAGGAATTTTTTTCACTGGGTTCACTTTTTCGGGTATTCGCTAATTCGGGTTCGGGTGGCTTTGAATTCGGGTCGGGTTTCGGGTTTTAGATAAAAATGAACAGCCTTAAACACGAGTTATGTCAACCCTGAGCGGACCACAACACCGGATTGTTGCAAAGCAAGTTCCAATTTCGGAATCCGCGTGTGAAACTTCCTTAAAATCCTATAAACCTTCTCAACATCACCCGAAAATTCATCGTATGGTTGATCATGGGGCACCCGTCCAGACTTAA
Organism: Helianthus annuus; assembly: GCF_002127325.2. Lineage (NCBI taxonomy): Eukaryota > Viridiplantae > Streptophyta > Magnoliopsida > Asterales > Asteraceae > Helianthus > Helianthus annuus. The sequence continues at coordinate 27,895,657 of NC_035435.2, forward strand.
AAACCCCAAATTTCATCACCAATATTAACTTAAATAAAACAAATATATGATTCAGTAACAAATTCAGCACCAAGATTCAGTAACAAATTCAGGTTTAAAAACCCCAATTCAAGTTTATTCAGCACCAAGTTTAACTAACAAATTCAGGTTTAAAAATATAATCATAAATCACTGATGTGAATATAATCATAAGACTTATGTGATAAAAAACCCCAATTCAAGTTACAAACCCCAATTCAGATGTATAAGACTTATGTGATAAAAAATATAATCATAAATCACTGATGTGAATTGTGATAAAAAATTCTAACCTTAATCAATCATTCAATCGCAACAGGCGGAGCGGCGGAGCGGAGCGGCAGGCGGAGCGGCGGCAGGCGACGGGAGCAATCGGCGGAGAGGTCAGAGGTGGAGCTGCAGCTGCTGATGTTGTTGTGTTGTGCGGCGTATGGTTGTTGACATAACCCTAAATGGGTTTTATTGCATTAAAAAAATAATTAAAAGAGAAATAAAAAAAAAACGGAACAAAAAATAGTTTAACCGAGATTCGAACTCGGGTGTATCAGGTGGAAAAGCGCGGACATAACCAGTTGAACCAAGGCTTCTTTTGTTTATGGGTTCCCTTTATAATTTACTTATGGGTTCCTTTTCAGTTTCTTATATATATTTACACTAAAAATTAAAAACCGAATGGGTTCCCGGGAACCCGTTCTTTCTACATAAGTCCGCCCCTGCTTACGAGCCGTAACCAGAGAATAGGTACGGGTCGTAAACAAGTCAGCGGCGACGGCAGCAACAGCAGATCAAGATCTCTCGTCCAGCTCTCTCCTTCTCCTGCGATAACCGTGTGAACCGTGTATTTTACTGAACCTTTGGCTCTGATACCACTTGTTAGGGTATCGAATCAGAGTAGGCTCGAGCTGAAGCCGAACAAACACACACACACTAGCAGAAAATAAAGAACATGAGAATTTACGTGGTTCGGTCAAGGTGACCTACGTCCACGGGTTGCAACTAGGGTTAGGATTTTATTACTGAGGTGATACCAATTACAAAGATCCTATCAACTATTTATAATACCCAAATTAGGGTTTACAACTTGTTGACCAAGAAACCGTAAAATAGGAAACCGGATATCAGACTTAACAAAAAACTAGCGCATATACGTATCTGTTCCATATTCCATATTAGCGCATCTAGCAATAGTAGCAATAGATTAGAGCATCTATCATCTATTAGAGCATCTGTCACAATTAGAGCATCTGTGAACACTAGATGCAATAGATTAGAGCATCTATCATCTAGAGCATCTATTAGAGCATCTATGAAACACTAGCGCATCAAACAATAGAGCATATGCAGATGCTCTATTATGTTCCTGCATTCTTGCAAAGCCTTCATATCTAACAGGAACCATAAGGCTGATTCATGCCTGTTCAGGCTGATGCGGACCTGAATTATCTGGTCCAAGCCTGTTAAGGCTGGAATGGGCCTAATTTAGTCTGGTCCAGGCCACTTATTAGCCACTTTAGACTAGTTTTGTCTGGTTCAAACGTTTGCAACTGGTTTTTGGACGCTTCAGGATTTTTTTTTGCGCCTGCATGAGCTGAGGCGCTCGCCTCACTTGCGCCTTGTCACCCAGCTCGCCTTGTCTGTGTTCGAGGCACCTAGACGCATGCTTTTGACTACATACTTTAAGGCATTACAATTAAACACCTACTTATCTAGACCTACATCTAGAGGTGGCAACTCAGCAGGTCAAATGGGGGTTTACATTTTGGGGTGAGTCCAAATAAATCAGGTTTGGTTGGGATGACCCGTTAACATCTTTTGGACTTTTAACACAATTTAATAAAATTAATGTATTATAAAAACTATATTGTTAATAAATAACAAGAAATCTGCAGCATTAGATTAATTACATACATGAAATAAAGTAAAAAGTTCTCATCAATTTGTGTAAATGCAACAAGATTCAAAGATATATTTAACATATATGGTTATCTATCACACGAAAACCATCCATATACATATATATACACACACACAAAGCACGCAATGGTAAAAGAAAATAAAAGGCAACAAAAAAGGCCAAAAAAAAACCTATAGCACATCATCTTACACTTAAACTACTTGTACGTTTCTAAAGTCTAACAAGGGTCTCCTGATAAACATATGTGGAGATACGACGAGACGAATCACCGATCATTATTTGTCTGGATGTCTTCTTTTCAATATCATAAATCTCAAACCATTGTTGGTTAACCTCCAAGACAACTTCCTTTCCGTTTTTCAAATACGTGATTGGTCTTACACTTAGAAAAACACACCTCGACACATTTCCCGACGTCAACGCAACCAACTTACTCCACCATTCCTTCACTCCGTACTCCCCCATCACCCAAACATCGTTGCTGCGCAACTCGCGATAACCAACAACACAAAGACATCCTCCTAACACTCCCAAACTCGTAATCATGTCACTGTTAAAACACTCAGGATGTGGGACCAACCGAAAGCTTTGACTCGCAAGGTCAAAACTAACCAACAAGTCGTTACCCAAATGGGGTTTTTTACTTACGACCCAGTGTAACGCACTGTTCACACACACGCCTTGACCCTGACACAACGCAAGGTTAAAATAGTAAGGAAATCTTTGCTCCACGGATCGCCACATGTTCAGCTTAAGACTGTAAACGAAAACCATCGAATTCAACCACACGTATCCACCAGTTTGTATCAATCTAACTACCTTATAGTCATCGTTTACATGATCATAACCTACTTGATTAAAGGCGATTAGAACATTGGAACTCGATGGATAGACCATTGGTGTCAATATCACCTTATACTTTTGGGTTGCGGGGTTCCACAATACGATGAACCGATCAAATGGCATGTTGGATAAACATACGAGACCATGGCAAGTGCCGAGAACCTTAGGGAAATCGGTCGTATCGAAAGGAGTTTCCAACTCCACAGAAGTTTGAGGCGAGTCCAAATTTAAGGGACGAAAGGAAGTTGAGGAATAGGTGCGTTTAGAAGACACGAGAAGTTTGTCGGTTTTCATGGATTGTTTCGTATGAAGATTGACAAAGTGAGGGCTGTCAATCAGAGCACGCTCGGTTTTGGAAAGAGATCTACATCGAAGAAGAGACTTCACCGGTAAGCGCGAGAGAATATTGACGAGTGCATCTGGTGGAACGTCTGACATTTTTGCGAGACAACGTCGGATTTTGATCTGATGGAAGATGATGAAGAGATGAATAACTTGTGGTACATATATAGCACTTCAGAAAAGGCAAGCAAGTAATTACTACAATCCACAACCACCCCCATTAAATCTCGTGCTTGCGTAACGGAATTGCCAAAGACCACCGCTTCACTCATAATGACATCTCACTAGCGGTGTAAACAAGCCAAGCCACTCGTGAGCTACTCAAGATTCACTCGCTACAAGATCAAAATCGAGGTGAGCTTAAACAAGATCTAGCCTGAGCCTAAATCGAAAATTATTTAATAAATGAGCTTGAGCCAGAGCTTCATATACCGAGCTTGGCATGGCTTGCGAGCCTAAATGAGCCTACAACCCTACTATTAAGACAAACATAATAAATATATAGCTACGTAATATATATTATAATTGTATAGAATTATGAATTTATATCACACAGAAAACTCTTCCAAAAAAACACACTGAATTAAAATAATGAGCATTTGAAAACTTTTAATTGCTTCATTAAATAATATATATTGTGCCGTTGAAAAGAAAATAATAATAATAATAATAATAATAATAATAATAATAATAATAATAATAATAATAATAATAATAATAATAATAATAATATATTGTTGTTGTAGAACTATATTAGTGAAATAATCAATACTAATATTAGTTAAACAACAAAGTTATTAATAAATTTATCACACAGGAAATCTCTTCCAATAAACACAATGAAAGCTGGAAAATTATCTGTAGAAAACCCCCATCATCTGGTCAGTTCTCATGGCAGATAATAAAAAAAGTGAAAGAGTGGAACTAGAGGTGGCAATTGGGCTTCGCAGGTCAAACGGGTTGGGTACTTGGGTAATGAGTCAGAAATGGGTCTGGTACAAAGGATCAGATTGGGTTGGGCTGACAGTCCTTTGTAAATCTTCATATGAAACAATCCATGAAAACCGACAAACTTCTTGTGTCATCTAGAGGCACCCATTCCTCAACTTCCTTTTGTTCATTAAATTTGGATTCACCTCCAACTGTTGTTGAATTGGAAACTCCTTTCGATACAACTCGTTTCCCTGATGTTCTCGGCACTTGCCATGGTCTTGTATGTTTATCTGACATGCCATTCGATAGGTTCATTGTATTGTGGAACCCTGCAACCCGAAAGTATAAGGTGATATCAACACCAATAGTGTATCCATTGGGTTCTAGTGTTCTAATTGTCATTGATCAAGTAGGTTATGATCATGTAAACGATGACTATAAGGTGGTTAGATTGATACAAACTGGCGCAGGCGTGAGGTTGAATCGGAAGTTTTTGTTTACAGTCTGAAATTGAACGTGTGGCAATCATTGGAGCGGAGATTTCCTTACTATTTTCCCCTTGCGTTGTGTCAGGGTCAAGGTGTGTGTGTTAACTTTGCGTTACACCGGCTTGTAAGTAAAAAACCCCACGACTTGTTGGTTAGGACCTTGCTAGTCAAAGCTTTCAGTCAGTGCCACATCCCGAGTGTTTTAACACTGACGTGATTACGAGTTTGGGAGTGTTAGGAGGATGTCTACGTGTGGTCGGTTATCGTGAGTTGCGTAGTTTGAATGTTTGGGTGATGGGAGAATGTGGAGTGAAGGAATCATGGAGCAAGTTGGTTACGTTGACATTGGGAAATGTGTTGAGGTGTGTTTTTCGTGTGAGACAGATCACATATTTGAAAAACCGTAAGGAAGTGGTCGTGGAGGTTAACCAACAATGGTTTGAGATTTATGATCTTGAAAAGAAGACATCCAGACAAATAATGATCCATGATGCATCTCGTCGTATCTCCGCATATGTTTATCAGGAGAGCCTTGTTAGACTATAGAAACACAAAAGAATTGGCTCGCTACAAGATCAAAATCGAGCTGAGCTTAAACAAGATCTAGCCTGAGCCTAAATTGAAACTTTATCAATAACTGAGCTTGAGCCAGAGCTTCATAAACCGAGCTTGACATGGCTTGCGAGCCTACAGCCCTACTATTAATACAAATATAATAAATATATAGCTACGTAGGCTAGGAGTTGGCTAGAAAGTCCAAATTTCCTAAAAAGTGTAGAAAGTCATAAAACATCAAATTGTCAACCATAAAACACACCAAAAACCCACAAATAACAAAATGAAGATTAATAAAACATCATATATGTGGGTTGTGTTTTGTGTTTTGGATGATAAGGCTCTGATTATCGAATAACAAATATTATTGTGTTTTATGTTGATTAGCATGTTGTGTTTTATATTCAAAGTTCTACGTTTGTGTGTTTTAAGTTTTTATGAACTATTATGGTTTGAATATTGTGTTTTAGTAATTTTCACTTTGTTATTTGTGGGTTTTAGGTGTGTTTTATGGCTGAAATTAGAGTGTTTTATGACTTTTTACACTTTTTAGGAAATTTGGACTTTCTAGCCGAACCCCACCCTAGCTACGTAATATATATTATTATTGTATAGAATAATGAATTTATATCACACAGAAAACTCTTCCAATAAACACACTGAATTAGAGTAATAAGCATTTGAAAACTTTTAATTGCTTCATTAAATAATATATATTGTGCCGTTCAAAATAAAATTTCAGCAGCAGCAGCAACAACAATAATAATATATTGTTGTTGTAGAACTATATTAGTGTAATAATCATAATAATATTACTTAAACAACAAAGTTAATAACAAATTTATATCACACAGGAAATCTCTTCCAATAAACTAAACACAATGAAAGCTGGAAAATTATCCGTAGAAAACCTACAATCATCTGGTCAGTTCTCAGGGCAGATAATAAAAAAAGTGAGAGAGGAACTAGAGGTGGCAATTGGGTTGCGCAGGTCAAACAGGTTGGGTACTTGGGTAATGAGTCAGAAATGGGTCTGGTCCAAAGGATCAGATTGGGTTGGGCTGACAGCCCTTTGTCAATCTTCACATGAAACAATCCACGAAACCGACAAACTTCTTGTGTCTTCTAGAGGCACCCATTCCTCAACTTCCTTCTGTTCATTAAATTTGGATTCACCTCCAACTGTTGTCGAGTTGGAAACTCCTTTCGATACGACTCGTTTCCCTGATGTTCTCGGCACTTGCCATGGTCTTGTATGTTTATCTGACATGTCGTTTGATAGGTTCATTGTATTGTGGAACCCTGCAACCCGAAAGTATAAGGTGATACCAACACCAATGGTGTATCCATCGGGTTCTAGTGTTCTAATTGCCGTTGATCAAGTAGGTTATGATCATGTAAACGATGACTATAAGGTGGTTAGATTGATACAAACTGGCGTAGGCGTGTGGTTGAATTCGAAAGTTTTTGTTTACAGTCGGAAATTGAACGTGTGGCAATCATTGGAGCAGAGATTTCCTTACCATTTTTCCCTTGCATTGTGTCCGGGTCAAGGTGTGTGTGTTAATTGAGTGTTACACTGGCTTGTAAGTAAAAAACCCCACGACTTGTTCTTTAGTTTTGACCTTGCTAGTGCCACATCCCGAGTGTTTTAACACTGGCGTGATTACGAGGTTGGGAGTGTTAGGAGGATGTCTGTGTGTGATCCATTATCGTGAGTTGCGCAGTGTGAACGTTTGGGTGATGGGAGAATATGGAGTGAAGGAATCATGGAGCAAGTTGGTTGCGTTGACATCGGGAAATGTGTCAAGGTGTGTTTTTCTAAGTGTGTCACCGATCACATATTTGAAAAACCGTAAGGAAGTGGTCGTGGAGGTTAACCAACAATGGTTTGAGATTTATGATCTTGAAGAGAAGACATCCAAACAAATAATGATCGGTGATGCGTCTCGTCATCTCTCCACATATGTTTATCAGGAGAGCCTTTTTAAACTTTAGAAACACATAAGTCGTTTAAGTGTAAGATGATGTGGTATAAGTTTTTGTTTTTATTCTGCCTTTCTTGTCGCCTTTTATTTTCTTTTATCGTCGTGTGCCTTGTATATATAAATATATGTATATGGATGGTTTTCGTGTGATATATTACCATATGTGTTAAATATATTTTAGAATCTTGTTGCATTTACACAAATTGATGGGATTTCTTGTAAATATTTTTTACTTTATTGACTTGCGTGGTTACGTTGTGCCACATGTTGCAATTTTGACCCATTAACATATAAATGGGTTGATTTGGGTAACTTTTTTAACTTGGCTAAAAGAAACATGTCAAATGGGTTGACGGTGTCCAAAATGACCAAAGGTCTCAGTGTTTTGAAATGTTTTAAACTCCTAAATCACTTTATTAAGAAAAACTACATCATTGTTTTAACAATATAGTTTTATAACATACTAATTTGGGTACACCACTGAATAATAATATAGTTTTTCTTAAATGAAGTGAGATCAAAGCACTTTGGGACATTTTTTACAAGATTTCACCCGTATCTTTTTAACTAAGTTTTAGAAAAAAAAAAAAAAAAAAAAAGTTACTCTCTAGGGATAAAATACAACCCAAATCAACCCATTTGTATGTTAATGAGTCAAATTTGCAACATGTGACCATAACGCAGCCATGCAAATCATGCTACAGTAAGACTAAAATTTGCTATCACGTTATAAGTTGAAAACAATAACAAGATATCCCATCACTTTATGTAAATGCAGCAAGATTCTAAGATTTTAAGATTTCGATTAACTATATAGTTAGTTATATATCACATGAAAACCATCCATATACACACACACACAAGGCACGCGACGATAAAAGGAAATAAAGGCGACAAAAAGGCACAAAAAAGAAAAACTTAGAGCACAGCATCTTTCATGTAAACTATTTGTTCATTTCTAAGCTAAGCAAGGCTATCCTGGTAAACAAACGTGGACAGAGGAGACTGAGCACGGAACATCCGTTTTTTAGATTTCTTGATGTCAATGCAAGCAACTTGCTCCATGATTCCTTCACTTCATATTCTCCCATTACCCAAACATCCACACAATACCCACCACTACCAACCACACAAAGACATCCTTCAAATACTCCTATATCTATATTCTCGTAATTATTAAAAAACTCGGGTAGTGGCACCGATTGAAAGCTTTGACTAGCAAGGTCAAAACTAACCATCAAGTAATCGTTATCCGAATCGGGTTTTTGATTTAACAGCCAGTGGACTGCACCACTAACACAAGCACCTTGACCCCTACAACTCACAAGGAGAAAATCGTAAGGAAATGTCTGTTCCACAGGTAGCCACCGTTCAAAATTCAGACTGTAAACAAAAACTTTCGAATCTAACCGCACACTGTCGCCAGACTGTGTCAATCTCACCACCTTATAGTCATTGTTTACGTGATCATAACCTACTTGGTCAACCGCCTTTAGAACATTGTTAATCGGTGGGTAGTCTAGTGATGCGGGTACCTCTCTATACTTTCGGGTTGACGGGTTCCACAATAGAATTACCCGACCCATTGGCCAACTACAAAAGCATATAAACCCATGGCAAGAGCCGATAATGTACGGGAAAAGAGTCCTATCAATAGGAGGTTCCAACCGAACAGTAGTTGGAAGTGAATCGAAACAGAAAGAAATGGCGGAAGTTGAGGAACCGACACCTCTAGAAAAAACAAGAACTTTGTCGGTTTTCATGGATTGTCGTTGCCTATGAAGATTGACAAAGTAAGGGCTGTCAATTAGGGCACACAAGGGTTTGGAGACGGTTCTAAACCGGAGAAGAGACTTCACAGGCAAGCGCGAGAGAATGTTAACGAGTACATCCGTTGGAACGTCTGACATTGTTGTAATAAAATGGGATTTTGATTTGATGGTGGAGATGAATAACTTGTGGTGCATATATAGCACTTCAGAATGGCAAACTAAGTAAATATGGGATAAGATTATTGAATCTCACTCCTCGAGTTATTAAATTACCACTATAACCCACAACCACCACCACCACCATTAATTTGATTCTAAATAGCCAAAGACCACCGCTTCATTCATACGACACCCGACTAAGGGTGTAAACTAGCTAAGCAGCTAAGATCATAAAGCAATAAATGGGAATACTTATATTTGAATAGAATCTTATTATTCAATTCTTCGAATTTTACGCAAGATTTCTTAACTTAATTACCTTATCTTCCATATATGCATAAATGATTTATTGATCCAAACTTATTTAAGTACCATGATAATATGATATATCGTTTTCTTTAAATATGTTGAGAAATATAGTGCACTGAAACAAGATGAAAACATATATTCAACGCATAAATATTTTGCAGATATATATATGTCTAGGCCTAGTCCCTGTGATAAAAACGTGTAATGAATGGAAACATTATATGATCTATTCATTCTCAACACTAGAACTTTTAACTGATTCAAACAACTATAAGCATCAATCATGGTTGTTACATGCAGGTTAAGCCTATAAGTGCATTTCAGTAAAAATGCATATCAAGAGTCTAATAAAAAAAGACATAAAATAGCCTAAAAACTTAATATTATTCTACAAATATAATTAGAAAAAAAAAACTTTATATAAATAGCAAGTTAAATCATGTTCTTAAGTTGAATCTTGCATAACAAAATCTTATCTTTTGAAGTTGTGGTTCTATGCACTCAAAAGGTCAAAGCTATAAACCTAAGATGTATATCAGTTAAAAGGTGAAGTGTGAACATAGTGAAGTCTAAAGTATGAATTTAGGTCCAACGGATCAAGTTGACCGGTCAACACTCTTTTGTCCATTTCTCATATTTTAATAAATAATTACTACATTACAAAATGTTATAAGAGTCATGTTGTTAAATAACAATAGAAGTAGTTTTTCTTAAAGTAAAGTAATTAGGAGGTTCAAAATACTACGTAAATTTTTAACCATTTAATTTGTTTTTTTTGGATAAATTTGAAATGAAGAATAAATTGCAACCCATATCAACCCATTTGTATGTTAATCAATCAAAACTGCAACATCTAACCACAATAATAACAAGAAATCCCATCACTTAGTGCAAACGCAACAAGATAAAGATTTTAATCAACATAACATATATAGTATATGTTGAAAAGAAAATAAACAGGAAAAAGCAAAGAAAGAAAAACCCATAGCATATAATCTTTCACTTAAACTGCTCGAGATCTAGTCGCCTAACTGCTCGAATGGAGCCGAGCTTAAACAACTTTGAGTCTGAGCCTAAATTGAAGCTCACAAAGTAATGAGCTCAAGCCAAGTTCTATATACCGAGCTTGACTAGGCTCGCGAGCTCAAATTTAACTTCCATTAAACATTTATGAAATTTCATGTGTGTGGTTGTGGGTAATAGTAATTATGTAATAACGGGGATTTTTGTTCAACAGTCTTATCTCAAATTTACTAATTTATATGCATAGACAAATATATTATATATACATATTATTATAAGTTATAACTATACATATGTCATTAATTCATATTATTTATCATAGATATATATTAATAATATTTAATATATACTTATATATTTGTTATTTTTAAAAAAATATTATATCTGCAAAAACAATAGGCTTTAGGCTCGCGAGCCTAGTCAAGCTCGGGCTCGGGCTCGAGATCAGTTATTTCATGAGCTTTAATTTAGGCTAGGGCTTGAGTTCATCTAAGTTCGCCTCATTCGACCATTTAGCGACAAGATCTCGAGTACCTCACAAGCGGCTCGGTTCGTTTACACCCCTAGTCACTGTCAGGCGTCCTTATGGGTGAAGCGGTGGGCTTTGGCCTTTTATAAGTAATGTGAAAACAGTTCCGTTGTGCTATTATGAAATTTAATGGTGGTAGTTGTGGATTATACTATTATAGTAGCTATGTAATAACTCAAGGAGTAAAGTTCTACAATCTTATCCCAAATTTTCTAATTCATTTTATATAGGTCAGGTTTGTCTACAAAGGGTATCCTACAAGGTGTGAGAAGTCTATGTAGACATTTTGTTTTAAATTTTAGGCATGATGTTAAAATTCTTTTGGCATGGTAATAAATAGAAGCGTTAACTGCCATTTTCGTCCCTTTAGTTTGTCCAGTTATGTCAGTCCAGGTCAAATTTCAAATTTGTACCATTTCCATCTCTGACATTCTTGAAACATGCCGGTTTTGTCCAAAAAAACTAACGTCTATTATGACAGTTATTTTGGTCTTTGTGGTTTGTCCAATTATGCCAAGAGGTTTTAACAGACATTAGGTTTTTTTTACGAAACTGGCATGTTTCAAGAATGTCAGGGACGGAAATGGTACAAAATTGAAATTTGGCCTAGACTGCATAACTGAATAAACCACAGGGACGAAAATTGCAGTTAACTCTATATAGCCAAGTTCAAGCTTAGAGGAGCCCAGACTCATTTACAATCCTACACCCGACCAACCTCTGACTTCAAGAAAGAAAAAAGAACCGGAAGGCAGCAGTCTAAGCCTAGGCCTGGAAACTAACAAAAGGCAAGCTCTATCTCATGGGCTTGTCATAGACCCGCTGGTCCAAATGGCCAGGTCATATGGGTTGGCTAAATGGATCTAGGCCCAAATGAATCAAGTTGACCTGTCAACACTTTTTTGTCCATTTTTTGTAATTTAATGAATAACTAATAAACTACAAGCTATTAAAAAAAACTATATTGTTCAAATAATAATAATAATAATATAGGTTTTTTGGGGGTGGGGGTGGAGGGGGTTTAGGTTTTTGGGGGGTGGGGGTTTAGGTTTTTGGGTGGTGGTGGGGTGGGGGGTTCATTGTTTGTTTTGGGTTTATTTTGTTTGTGTTCACGCTAGTTCCCGCACCGCATGAACCCTACCCTATATATATAATATTGTGTTAGGATTAATACTATAGAAAGCCAATATACTTCCTTACTTTTCACGAAAAATTCCCTCAACCTAGTTTTGGTACATTAAAGTCCTTCAACTTGTAAAAAAAATAGACAAAAAAGACATTAAACTACTCTTTGTATATTAAAGTCCATAAACTTGTCTAAAATGCAAATACTTTTATTTTGTTTTCAACACAATGACTTGTTAAGTGTTAATTCTTATATTGGTTATAATAAGATGTAAAAAAAATTTACAAAAATGTGGAGTCACTTTATCCAAATTTGACCAATTTAAGAGTTTGGTTTTTAAAGCGAGAGGCACACCGAATAACCAATTCGGTTTTTGGCTTTCGCCTCATGCGTCATGCATGTTTTTTTAAACCATGTTTAAGAGTCAACAAGTCATTATTTAATGAAAAAAATCACAAGTGCATGCAAATAAGACAAGTTTAGAGACTTTAATAGTTTAATATATAAACATTGGTTTAGTGATTTTTTCATGTATTTTTTTACAAGGTGAGGAACTTTAATGTGCGTGCAAATTAATGAAAAAAATGTTTAAGAGTCAACAAGTCATTATTTAATGAAAAAAATCACAAGTGCGTGCAAATTAGACAAGTTTAGAGACTTTAATATATAAACATTGGTTTAGTGATTTTTTCGGTTTTTGGCTTTCGCCTCGCGCGTCATGCATGTTTTTTAAAACCATGTTAAGAGTCAACAAGTCATTATTTAATGAAAAAAATCACAAGTGCATGCAAATTAGACAAGTTTAGAGACTTTAATATATAAACATTGGTTTAGTGATTTTTTTATGTATTTTTTTACAAGCTGAGGAACTTTAATGTACTAAAATTAGGCTTGGGGATTTTTTTTGTAAAAAGTATTAGACAGTTATTTTATAGTCGTGAAATAGAAGGATACAATATGTCAATATGTATTCTATACATACCCATGTAATCTATCATTATGAATTATACAAATCACAGTTATAATACCAAGTTTATCTAAAAGTAAGAAAGGATATTGGTTTTATGTAGTATTAACCGTTTATGATACATGTGTAACTACAAGTATATATGAAAGTGTAAAACAGTTACATATGTATATAAATAAAAAAAAATATAAGGCCGATCTCAACTCTCTTAAGTTAAATGAGACAAGCTCTATGTCAACTAACAAAACGCAAGCTGTATGTCAAGTTTTTATCTTTAGAAGCCCAATGTGTGGCCTTAGTACTATTACTAAATAATCCAAACTCAACTCTCACTACACTAATCATACCTAAGAAATGAACGCCTATGGTCTATTTACATCAACACTTAAAATCGACTACTCACTATCTAGAAGTTTATAAGGCATCTTCTACACTCTTCAAAAACGGAAAGAACCATCGGGAGGCTTCCGGTGGTAAACATTTTATAAATCATCAATAATGATCATATAACAATAAATGGGAATACTTATATTTGAATAGAATCCTATTATTCAATTCTATAATATTTACCCAAGATTTCGTAACTTTATTAGATTATCTTCCTTGAAAGTATAAACGATTCGTTGATCCAAAACTTATTTGTCTTTACAAGAATGTGCACAATATCTAATATAAATCCATGGCTAGGTGGAAATATTCAGAAGGTAAGACAAAAATATAAAAATCTACACAATTGTCTGTGTATTTGAGATTGGAGTTTTTATACTTTAGAACCTGTGATGGTAGCTTCTTTCAAAAGGAAATAGATCTTGAAATCTTCCATTAAAAACCAAATATGGTAACCTGAAAGAAAAAGAAACGCATTATACTCGTTTTATTTATACATTTATATATCAATTTATCCACACGCGCACACACACACGTGTGTGTGTGTGTGTGTGTCCCTCCTCGGGGAATGAAAATTGATTAAGGCGGAAGGACACTATATACAAATAATGAGAAATGGAAACGTTAATAAGAGAGGAATTCAAACCGCTATCGGCAAATTCTGACATGAACATGAACGGCTTCACATCCCCATTTGTTTCATCCACAAGGACCACTTAAGTGCCTCCAAAACCATATCATTCTTTTGAAAAGCAGCAATCAGATTCGTATACGTAATTCTGTCAGGCTCTATTCCATTCTTTCTCATTTCTTTAACCAAATTCACTGCATCTTCAACCATACCCGCAATCCCGTAAGCCTTAATTAACGAGTTATAGCTGCATAAATCAGGTTTTAGCCCCGATTCCTTAAGTTCCGTTAACACATCTCCAACTTCTTCAATCCACCCTTTTTCTCCATATATATTAATCATAATATTAAACGTGTAATGATCCGACCCACAGTTTGATTCCTTCATTCTCAACAATACATTTTTAAACTTCTCCATTTCACCTGCTTTCCCGTAAGCGTCCAACATACAATTATACGCTTCAAGAGAAACCGAAAATCCATTGAACTTCATTCGTCTTGCAACCGAAGCCATATTCCGTAAATCTTTACCTTTTCCATACGCAGCCACAACGGTATTATACGAAATAACGTCAACCATACCTTGTTTTTTCGCCATCCAAAACACTTGTCTCACCTTTTTAAAAAGACCGGATTTCGCATAAACGTCAAGGATTACGTTAAAAGTCGTGGTATTAGGTGAATAACCATGCTGAATCATATCATTAAATAGCCGAGAAAGTTCGTCAATAGGCAAAGCGCGAGCACAACAATTAATGACGCAGTTATACATTTCTTGATCCCACGAAACTCCAGCTTTCAAGATTTTGTAGTACAAATCGGCTAATTTACTTACCATCCCCAATCTTTGATAGATTCGAAGCATATCACGAAATAAATATATATCCGGAACAATATCCTTTTGTTTCTCCATTACGTCAAGAACCGAACATGCATCGTTTAACGATCCGGATTTCACATACATCCTTACTACTATGCTAAACGCTATCAAATCCAAAGCAACACCGTTTGACTTTAGATTTATATAAAGCGTTTCTGCTTCCTTAAACTGATTCAAACAGCTATAAACATCGATCATAGTGCACGTGATATGCAAATTAGCCTTGTCGCGTTTCGGCATAGATGCGTATATCTTTATAGAATTAGAAAGATGGCCCAGCTCCTTACACGTACAAATTAATAAATGGTATAAACTATCCTCAAACACTTTATCCTTCCACTTTTTTAACCCCAAAACTTCAATGGCGTCAGCTACCAAACCGTGTTTCACATAAGCCATTACTAGAATCGAACATGATGTTTGATTGTTCAAAACATGATCGTAAAGCAAACCTTTGATAACATAGGGCACTTTATCGAACTGTTCCGCCTTCTCATACGCTTGCAAAACGATACTGAGTATAGCTGAAAACTGACATCCGATTGTTATCATATCTTCGATAATTCTCATAGCACCTGCTTCATCTCCATGTTTGGCTTGCAGATTGATCATCGTATACAAATTTGATGAATTCGGTTTAAAATCTAATTTATTCATTTCGTTATAATACCACTCCGCTTCTTTAAAGTTATGCACCCGACCCCAACCTTCGATCATGGTTCTGTACGTGCTTTCATCTGGTTTCAAACCAGCAGATACAAGGTTTTGGAAAACTCTTTCGGCATCCTTCATGTTCGAGATTTTTCCATATCCGGTTATAAGCGTATTGTAAGCGACTATATGCGGGGAGAATCCAGCTGCATGCATCGACGCCAGCACGTTTTCAGCCTCGTCTAACTTCCCTTGTTGGCTGTAAGAATTAACCAAAACCAACCAATTTTCTTGATTCAAGATCACTTTGTCGTTTTTCAAAAACGCGACAATCTTTTCTGACTTCTCATACAATCCAAGACGCGTATAGAGCGTAATCATAGCTGAATACGCACTATGACAAACGATCCTAAACCTCCTCATTTGCGAAAACGCAAACTCCGCTTCATCAAGATTCCCACCCTTTTGGTAAAGACTCATAACCATGCCAAACGTAGCAACATTAGGCTGAATTCCCGCATCTAACATCATCCTAAACCACTTTGTACCCGGTCCCACGAGCCCGCGTTTATGACAAGCGTAAATAAGCGTGTTGAAAATCTGAAAACTGAGTTCACAACTCGACTCGGTTTCCATCTCCCGAATCAACCTTTCCGCTCCTTCCCAATCCTGTCTCCTACCCAACACCCGTAAAGCTAACTTATAACCACTCACATTCCGCTTCAACTTCCCGTTAACTCTCATCCACTCGAAAAACTTCAAAACTTCATCATCACGAGCGCCACTCTCGAGCTTCTCCAATACACTATTACAATCTCCTAAACTCGATTCACTCCCGTTCGCACTCAACTTTTCATAAAACTCATCATCATTTCCTAACAACAAATCATCTGTCTCAACCCTAACTTCGTGTTGCTTACTATTTCCGTTCAAATCGTTCGCTACGTTTCGCATACCGTCTAATCGCTTCCAAATACTCCGCTTCGCTTTCTTAAACTTCTTATGTAACCTAGGGTTTTGAACAACAACATTCTCCTGACTAACATCCACAGGTCTACCAACATTATTTGATTGCAAAACATCAGATAGCTCTGTATCTACCCTAGAAACCCTAGCTTGCTTCAATTTACCAAACGAATTACTACATACAGTGTTACTTACAGTGTGAAATGCAAGAATGAAACATCGATCGGAGAAATGTAAAACGGAGTTAGGTTTTTTTGAATCGAATGTATCTATATGCGTATAACATTTGATTGAAGCCATTGAGAGTGAAGAAACTACCTTACTGAAGAATTTGAGCTGAATTTCATCTGTGTTAGAAGTGAAAGTGTGAGGATGAAGATGGAGGGATAATGGAGAAAAAATAACCGCAAATTGTTGTTTGGTTGAAGGACCCACACAGCCAGAGGGATGAGATATAAAATGCTTATTATTCAAGCTGAACACCGTAGGATATTTATATACAATCGGGATAACACTTGGAAATGGGTTCTAATGTAATGTAATTGTAATTGTAATCTAATCAAGTAGTAAATGGGTGAATGGAGTGTGATAAATGGGTCATAAATGAGTTAGTTGTTCTAGCTAATATATAAAATACTAGGAGGATGTCCGTGTGATGCGGTGAGAGTGACACATCGTATTGAGATACTCGTTTTTTGGTAATTTTTTTATTCATATAATATTTATTGTTGCATCATTATCATAGATATACATCATACATTTCTAAGTTAGGGGAATAGTGACAGGCAGCTGGCCTGGCACTTCCCTATTGTAACAACCCATTTTTAATTTAATTTTATTCCCAGTTTAAAATTACAGTTTCGTCCTTTGTTTAAAGTAACGTTTTTACCCCTGATTGAACATAAAATTATCTTTTTGCCCTGGCTAAAAATTTACGCTTTTGCCCTCAGCTCAAAAACCCATTTCTAATTCTACTCCCAGTTTAAATTTACAATTTCACCCTCCGTCTAAAATTACGCTCTTGCTGCCCCTTTCAAAATAAAAATATGTTTTTGCCCCTAGATCAAAATTATGATTTTGCCCCCAACTCAAAATTACGTTTTTGCCCACAATTCAAAATAAAATTATGTTTTCCCCCATAGCTCAAAATTATGATTTTGCCCTTAGTTTAAAATTATGATTTCGCCCCCAGTTCAATATGTTTTTACGATTTTGCCCTTTGTTCAAAATTATGATTTTGCTCTCATTTCAAAAATTACGATTTCTCCCCCAGTTAAAAATTATGATCTTGCCATCGTTTTACCTTTTTTTTTTTTTTTTGCAAAATTATAGTACTGTTTTATTTTGCTTGGTTGACTCATTGTAACTTTTATTGTGTCAAGCAGTTTTCTAACACTCGCTCATTGGTCCTGACAAATTAGTATTTTACCCCCAGCTCAAAATTACAGACCTGTTATTGTTTTAATTTTTTTAGCAAAACTATGGTAGTGTTTTCGTTTAATTGGTTGTCTCGATGTATTTTTTTAGATTGTGTTATAAGTAGTATGTACAAGTAACCTAAATACATGCATACAAGTTATGAAACTAAGAAATATTTGATTTAACGCCCTTCAACGTGGGCGGGCATAGGTGTATTTTTATTCGTCCAGGCATGCCTGGTACATGCTCATTTGTCCTGAAAAATTACAATTTTGCTCTCAGTTTAAAATTATAATCTTTCCATTGTTTTAGTTTTTTTAGTAAAAGTATGGTAGTGTTTTTGTTTTAATAGGTTGACTCGATATAATTTTTTTAGATCGTGTTATGAGTAGTATGTACAAGTAACCGAAACACAGACATACATGTTATGAGAGAAATATTCGGCTTATTGCCCCGCAATGCGGGCGGGGCAAAAACTAGTTTATATACAATCGGGATAACAGTTGGAAATGGGTTGTAATGTAATGTAATTGTAATCTAATCAGGTAGTAAATGGGTGAATGGAGTGTGATAAATGGGTCATAAATGAGTTAGTTGTTCGAGCTATATATAAAATACTAGCAGGATGCCCGCGTGATGCGGTGGGAGTAACACATCGCATTGCGATACTCGTTTTTTGGTAATTTTCTTATTCATATAATATTTATTGTCGGATCATTGTGATAGATATACATCATACATTTCTAAGTTAGGGGAATAGTGTCAGGCAGCTGGTCTGGCACTTCCCTATTGGAACAACTCATTTTTAATTTAATTTTATTCCCAGCTTAAAATTATTGTTTCGTCCTTTGTTTAAAATTACGTTTTTGCCCCTAATTCAACATAAAATTATCTTTTTGCCCCGGCTAAAAATTTACGCTTTTGCCCTCAGCTCAAAAACTCATTTCTAATTCTACTCCCAGTTTAAATTTACAGTTTCACCCTCCGTCTAAAATTACGCTCTTGCTGCCCCCTTCAAAAAAAAATATGTTTTTGCCCCTAGCTTAAAATTACGATTTTGCCCCCAACTCAAAATTACGTTTTTGCCCACAATTCAAAATAAAATTATGTTTTCCCCCATAGCTCAAAATTATGATTTTGCCCTCAGTTTAAAATTATGATTTCGCCCCCAGTTCAACATATTTTTACGATTTTGCCCTCTGTTCAAAATTTATATTTTGCTCTCATTTCAAAAATTACGATTTCTCCCCCAGTTAAAATTATGATCTTGCCATCGTTTTACCTTTTTTTTTTTTGCAAAACTATAGTACTGTTTTATTTTGCTTGGTTGACTCATTGTAACTTTTATTGTGTCAAGCAGTTGTCTAACACTCGCTCATTGGTCCTGACAAATTAGTATTTTACCCCCAGCTCAAAATTACAAACCTGTTATTGTTTTAATTTTTTTAGCAAAACTATGGTAGTGTTTTCGTTTAATTGGTTGTCTCGATGTATTTTTTTTAGATCGTGTTATAAGTAGTATGTACAAGTAACCTAAATACATGCATACATGTTATGAAACTAAGAAATATTTGATTTAAAGCCCTTCAACGTGGGCGGGCATAGGTGTAATTTTTATTTGTCCAGGCATGGCTCGTACATGCTTATTTGTCCTGAAAAATTACAATTTTGCTCTCAGTTTAAAATTATAGTCTTTCCATTGTTTTAGTTTTTTTTTAGTAAAAGTATGGTAGTGTTTTTGTTTTAATTGGTTGACTCGATGTAATTTTTTTAGATCATGTTATGAGTAGTATGTACAAGTAACCGAAACACAGACATACATGTTATGAGATAAATATTCGGCTTATTGTCCCGCAACACGGGTGGGGCAAAAACTAGTTTATATACAATCGGGATAACAGTTGGAAATGGGTTGTAATGTAATGTAATTGTAATTGTAATTGTAATCTAATCAAGTAGTAAATAGGTGAATGGAGTGTGATAAATGGGTCATAAATGAGTTAGTTGTTCGAGCTATATATAAAATACTAGCAGGATGCCCGCGTGATGCGGTGGGAGTGACACATCGCATTGTGATACTCGCTTTTTGGTATTTTTCTTATTCATATAATATTTATTGTCGCATCATTGTGATAGATATACATAAAAAACGAAGTAATTCATTTCATTGTGTTGTGCATCAGTGCATGGTTCGGTCGGTTCAGTTATTTCCCTCAACCGAAGCTGAAACCAAAGTCATAGGTTAGTTTGTTTTATTAACTAATTGGTTTTCGGGTAATCAATTTGGTTTATTCGGTTAGATTAATGTTTTTTGGTTTGGTTCATTTAATTTTAGTTAATAGCAAAATCCAAACTTGGGCTAAAACTTTTGCTTAGAAATATATGAAATTGAGGTATAAATACAAAATATATGAAATGGAGAAATAAAATATAAAATATATGAACTGGAGGTATAAATAAAAGCTATAAGTATATGAAAATATGAATGATTCAGTTCGGTTCGACTAATTTTGGTTAAACGAGTGTACAAAAAAATTGATAACCGGTTTTTGGTTAATTCGGTTTTCAGTTAATTTAGTTTTTAGTTGATTCGGTTGGATTTCGTATGTTTTCGGTTAGGTTTTGTATGTTTTCGGTTAGGTTTTGTATGTTTTCGGTTTGGTTTAGGTTAACGATATTGCTTACCAATAACCGGCTTTGGTTAATAACGATAGGTGCATTCGCAATGAAGCGGGAAACATAGACATTGCCACAGTGTGCATTGTTCGGTTGGTTAGATTCTTATCCTCAACCGAAATCAAGGTCATCGATTAGTCTATTTTATTAACCAAACAGTTTTTAGCTAATCAGTTTGGTTTGTTCAGTTAGATTGACGGTTTTTTGTTTGATTCATTTAATTTTGGTTAATAGTCAAAACCAAACTTGAGCTAAAACTTTTGATTAAATACATGAAATGGATATGTATCTACATGAAATAGAGGTTTAAATACATAAAATATATTAACGCTAGAAATATATGAAAATATGAATGATTCATTTCAGTTAATTTAAGAGTACATAAAAATCAATAACCGTTGTTGGTTAATTCGGGTTTCGGTTAATCAGTTTTCAGTTAATTCAATTTTTGGTTGATTTTGGTTCGTTTTTTGTTAACGATTCAGTTATTACTCACCCTTAGACACTGTTAATCACGTAACATATCAATTTTTTAATTAAAAAAACTATAACAATACTATACTCAAATTGAAGAGAATAAAATACTTGTTTATATGGTGTAATTTTTAAAAAAAGATTAGCGTACCAAAAATTATGACCATTTAAAAATCGTAAGGTGAGTTAGTTTTTTTTATAAAAGGGATAAGTGTAACTACTAACTAATTATCTATAATTTTGTTAAAGATGGGACATTAAAGTGTAATCTAGATGAGAGGATTAAATTGACGGTATTTAAATCACCTGACATTGTATAGCTATTAAACATTCTGAGATTGAAGAAACACCAAATCTAAATGACCCAGATCTGGGGGTAGGGTTTCTGCATAAAATGGTTAATCCCCTCGTCGATGACTGCTGGATACTACTTCGCTGGAATCACTGCAAAACAAAAACGTCGTTAGCCTCGCCACGGGGAGAATGGGGGTTCTCTCCGTGACCACCCTACGGCGTGAGAATAAGTACAATGATCTGAAAAAGATGAAGTAGTAAGAGTGAAAGTAAGTGAGAGTGAATGAAATACTTGTACCTGAATTCTCTTATTTATAGCAGAAGGTTTTGGCGCCAAAAATATAATGGAGGAGATAACGGAATCTTCTTTTCCGTTTGCAGTTAACTCCCCATCCATGCACACAGATCGCAAATTGATCAATGGCTGGGGAGATGCCACGTTGAAAGTAACCTGATCTAGATCTGCATGTAAATTGTGCCATCATCGTGATTTAGATGAATGCTCTAGATGTTGCCACGTCACATTCCGTTACAATCGAATGAGGCCATGCACGATTGGCCATTTAATGCTTCTAGAGGATCTGCAGCTGTGAGCCCTTGATCGGCTGGCACGTGTCCAGTTGGTTATAACAGAAAAGATTCATTTTATTCAAGTCCTTATTTCTTCATGCGCGCGGACATGTTTGAGACTTGTCTTAGTCGTTAAATCTTCAAGCTTAACTGTATCCTTGCGCGGGCTCGCGCAAGGGTGTTAAATGAATATTTGTCTTTCCTATCTCCGGCACATGGTCACTAAGGATTGATCTTCCCAAATCTTATTTAGACCAGCTGCGGACATGTTTGAGACTTGTCTTAGTCGTTAAATCTTCTGCTTAAGATGATCTTGAAGTATAATCATGGTATGGTCCTTTACACCTGCGCATGGTTTTTGGGACCATACCCCTTCAAGAATAATGACTAAGTACGTTGGGCTTTAATCACTTATACACTAAGGTATCATCTACTTGTGCCTTTTAATCCATACGTCAATACTAACCAAGACAACTATCGAAACGCCGACAAAAATGAGCAGGTCGTCACGGTACTCTTTGATTTTTTTAAACATTATAGTTTATACGATATGACAAGAATACAACAACAACAACCGTACCCTGTAAATCCCACAAATAGCAAGGCTATTGGTAGGGTCTGAGGATGGTGACATGTAGGCGCACCTTACCTCTATCTATAAGGATAGAGAGCCTGTTTCCAAAGAGACCCCAGCTCCAAAGACAAACACAAGACCAATGAGAAACACCCCCCCCCCAAAAAAATACGGAAAAAATACTACATAACAAAAGAATCAATACGGAATGTGACAAACGGTACTTAACGCCTCTTAATTGCGCGATTAACAAACGTCTAGGACGATAATAAAGAGTGTTTAGGCACAAATTAAATTAATTAGGCCTTTGGAGTGCCTAGTAACTTCTAACCGGCTTTACAGTGCGCGAATGGAGATTTGCGGAAAAAATCTACTAAACGCTGAACAGTAACGAACGGAAACCGAACAGAATACTGACAACGCCGACAAGCATGAATTTTCTACGAATATTCTATACTTAAAAAAATTGTTTTTCGATTTTTTTTTGTACTTTCGAAATATCACGAACGCATATCGATCGAAAAAACGTGACTACAAGAACGCACCGATAACGAACACGCAAACACCGACTACTGACCCTAATATACGTGTTTTTTTTACCCTAAATAAATACTTTACGACATCTCACGAAGTTCGGGTGCGAAAATGGGCCTCAGAGTGGTTGGGCTCGGGTTACAAGGAAAACAAGGGTGTGCGGTCTCGGTTCGGGTTCAGTCAAACTTAGTCAACACGGGTCAAAAGCTCGGGTCTCGTTGTTCGTGGTTCGGGTTTATGAGGAACAAGCAGATTTTTGGTGTTTTGGGTCAAACCCGGTCAACTCGGTCAGTTTGGGTATCTCGGGTCAAACCCCGGTCAACATGGTCAATGCGATCAACTACGGTCATATTCTGTCAACGGGTCAACACGAGACTTGGCAAAATTTTAACGACGCGAAATATAATATATTGTTTACATAAATATTACTTTAACGCGAAGCCAAGCTCTAAACCGACCGATAATGAAACCATATATTAACAACCGAACCGGCGTATATAACTTGCGTATGTTAGTTAATGACCGAAACGAAACGACTCGACTCCGCGTTTCATGACAAGCCACCACCTTACCATCCCTTTTGTTTTATTATTTGTTTTGTCAAATTATAGTCATGGTACCATACCCTCCATGTATTCTCAATATTATTACTTCCTTGTACTATACAATCACACTTGAATATGAATGATTATTTAAATACTAGCACATGTGCTTATTACTTGAGTGTGTAGAGTTTTATTAGTCAAACAAGGCAATCTTTCTTTGCTTCTTGACATATCCAACGTCCATCCCCACCATACCACTTTCAAGTTTCATCATTTATTTTTTTTTGTGTGAAAATATCTTAAAATCTTGGTTTCTTTTCCTATAAAAAAAAGCCAACTCTTAGACCTGCAAGAGCTTTTATAGCACATATCATCCCACAAATATCTATTGGCTCTCTCTTTAAACAATCATCATACCTCCCTCACTTGAAGGTTTTGCAAGTCTCTCATTCTACAAGTTTTGTCCTTGGTATGATTCCTTTTCGATTCCTACCATGTTTTATTATGCAATTTATATTATTATGGATCAAGTCATAATCACCCAACAATTTACTAGTTCTTAGTTAGAGTTTTAAAAACTAAGGGCATGTTTGGGTAAGCTTATTGAAACAATTTATTGACTTATTGGCTTTTTGGAAAAGTCAGGATTTTGTGACTTATTGACTTATTGACTTTTCCCCCTCACATACACCCTCTTTGCCAAACATCATTTTAGAGCTTATGACTTTTCAAAAAGCCAATAAGTCAATAAGTTGTTTCAAAAAGCTTACCCAAACATGCCCTAAAGATGCAAGAATTTCTCTAAAATAGACTCATAAGTGTATATCATATGTCTTCATCCATACTATAATTTTATGTTTATATACTTGGTTTAATCTTATATAAACATTCAACTTTGAAAGACTACACATGCCATATGGAGGCTCGAGATTTACACAAAATTTGATTTGTAATTCTATTAAACACCTTACTAGTTAAAAAAAAAAAAAAGGTTATTACATGTACGTACACTATTTTTGAAGTTGATATTTTGATAAAATCATTCCAAATGGTTTATGTGTTTCTTAAAGTATATATGTGTTTATATAAATGTTTACACCTTATTTCAAGAAACTAAAGAAAGGGTTTCTTACTAGTGTATATTTTGTTAATAAGGGTATAGATTCAAACTCGTTGTTAATGGCATAATTGTCACAAAGAAAATGACTGATTTTATGTCATGGTTAAATTCCTAGCTAAATTCTAGTAGCAATATATAAAAGCATTTTTGTATAAATATATGTATCAGTGTAATGGCCAGTCTATGAAAAGTAAACTATACATATATATATATTTTTTTGATATATAAAAATACACATATGGTTGGATAACCCTAGAGACAACAAAATTATTGTAGTGATAATTATATGAATATGTATTTGTTTGGCCATCTTTTTCTAAAAATAAAAATATATTTAACTACCAAACTAGACAGAACCCCTAAGAAGTATGTATTGGTTCCTTTGTTAGTTTTGTACTTGACCATTTGGTGTTAAACTACCATCCGTTTTCAAAGTCAAAATATGATTGTTTAAATGAAGTTATTTTTCTTAAAAATAAATATATAAATATATTTATTTGACAAACTAACCGTGTCCGAGTTACAACGTATGATAGTTTTATACACCCGAACACGGATTTCAAAGTTGGGTACTAACACAAGTCATGGCTTCATGCATGGTGTATATTATATATTTCATAGAAAATATAAATATATTTTCAAGAAACGTAAACAAATCACCAACGGTTCTCTATGTTTCAAATGCTCATATTTTTCAAGTATTCACGACGAGTCTAGTTAGTTGGGTGAACTTGACACATAACCAACTTGGATGCTTGAAACATTGTATAGACCTTAAGATGTCCTTTATTCTTTAGGGCACCAATAGGAGGGTTCACATAGACACGGACCTTGCCATTTACAATTTGCTTTGCCACATTTGTTTGCGCATCAGGTGAGTTCATAACCCTCACTTTTTACGGTTTTACATTTTTGTAAATGTTTTCGGGGGTGGGAAGACATGCAAGTTTTTGCAAAAGAAAACACTATTTCGATGAACGAAAACACATATTTATAAACCATGTTGCAAATGAATTTCAACAAACTCGAAAGGTTTACGAAATGTTTATACTAAACATACCGGTTTTACAAAACAAACGCGTATTTTCGCAAACGTGCATGATTTTCATGACTAGTGACGAGAATGTCCTAGTTACAACAACGGGTCTGGGTTGGCCTGCGTACGAAAAACGAGACAACTCAGTGAGATCATGTCCCCCTTTTCTTTCAACGTTTTGGTTTACAACTTTCGGGGGGAAATACATGTCAAACTTAGGTATGATTAAGTTATGGAATGAACTCTTAGATCATGTGAGCATAGGCTGTAACTGAGGTGCCATTAATCCTTTTGAGGACCAAGGAACAAAGGTTAGATCTAATGGGTACGGGCGAGCCCCACTCACGGTCCATGGGTGACCACTTAGAGTGCTGTTGTGTCCAACGTCGAGAGTTCGACACTTAAATTGCCTACGCGGGTTGAGTACCTCCTATGTCGTCGCATATATTAATGTCCTCGCGAAACATTAATGATCAACATGTTCATAGACGCTTTACATACCAACTTACAACACTATAACTTTCAAATGTTTTTAATATTCATTTGACGCAAACTCGTAATACATGTATTTACAAACTTTGATAATGTTTTCAACTTATGTACAAGTAAGAGGACGTGTTGGTCCTGCTTACAAATACTCTTTTGGACTCGGCCCATTCTCTCTCGTGCAATGCACGAAGACTCTTGTGGGCTAGACCCACAATTTTCATATAACATGCCAAGAAACTGATTTTACTAAATTTTCTCCACAGCTTTTAAACCGGTATACAAAAAGATTTGTTTAAAATCTTTTTAAAACAAACTATGAACTCGCTCAACTTTATGTTGACTTTTTCGCATGTTTCTTTCTCAGGTTACATTTTCAAAATTATGGAACGGTTGGAATAGGAGAACCCATGGGATTTCGAGTACTTAGCAGGCGTTCATTGTTTAGAAGTTTTAGCTTATTTGCTTCCGCTGTGCAATGAAGATACCGGTCCAGTCACGCCAAGCTCTGATATTTCGGGGTGTGACAAAGGCAACATAGAGAAATATAGCAGATTTATAGACTTACAAGACCCTATATAATCACATATGAAAAACACAAACTACAAAGATCCACCTATAGTTTACAGAAATCAACGTCTTTATCCCAATCTTCAAATGTAAAGATCCTCTTCTCTAAAAGTCCTTAATCTTAATTCTACGCCTCCATAAACCCCTATCCTGGACCATGTCACCGGAGAGGTGTAACTCTAGCAAATCCTGCCTAATTCGCTCATCCCAATTCATCTTAGGCCTACCTCAACTCCTCCTCCCTTCCACAATTAAGCCTTCCGCTGCTCTAACCGGCGTTGTCGACTGCCTCCTCTTTACATGCCCAAACCATCTCAATCTCCCCTCTTTTATCTTATCTGATATAACAATTACTCCTAACATTTCCCTAAAAACCTTATTTCTTATTCGGTCGAACCTTGTGTGCCCATATATCCACCGTAGCATCCTCATTTCTGCTACCTCCATCTTACGCCCTTGTGTCTTTTTTATGGACCGACAGTCTGTCCCATACAACATAGCAGGTCTAATCGCAACCCCTATAAAATTTTCATTTTTTATTTTAATTATAAACGAATTGACAGGTCGACATGTTTGGTTAAGTGTGTTTAACATGTCAGCTTGAACCCGACTCGTTTACTTAAACAAATTAAATAGTCAAACCTTGAATCATTAAGCATGTTAGAAATGAACTCGGAACTATATTATTTTGCATGTCATGTCAGGAATTATCACCCCTAGTTATACTTATAGCACTAACTGCGCTTTCAAAAACAGGAAACCTAGATGTGTTGGCTAAGTCGATTGGACTAGCCAAACCATGCAAAAACGGATTTGTGTTGGTGACTGGTTCGAACAGGGTTTTTTTTTTCTGTTCAAATTCGTTAGTTTATATTACGTTAAGAAATAATAAGATGGTTCTTGAATATCATAAATGTAAACAAATGCATATGCATATTTATACGACCAATTTCTAAATCTAATTCAACCTAATTTTTCATACCGTAATAAACTCTAAACCGTCTAGTCAATTGATTTACTTCACTTTAAGCGATTTAAACAGTTATATAAACATCCATTAAGACCATCCGCAATCAGTGGTTTTTGGAGTCACTTACGGGGTAGACATGAAAAAGAAAGGTGGAGAGACTGGAGATGCGACAAGAAGGAGGATGCACTTCGTGGTCATGGAGCGTCCATCAAGAAGAGAAGTCATGTCTATGAGAGGGTAAGAGAGAGAAAGGGGCAGCATCCATGAAGAAGAAAAGTCGTTTGTGGGACAGAAGCCAAGTAAGCCTAATGTGGCCTCTTTTGTGACAAAGAACACTTTAATAACAATAGCTATTTACTATATCTTAAAGATAAAGGTGGGTGGACCTTTCTCTATTGACCCCAACTTTGGACAATATTCAGTATTAACCCTCAAAGTTTTTATATGAGGCACATTCACTATTAATCCTCAAACTTTTGACAACATTCATTATTAATTCTTAAACTTTTGACATGAAACACAATTATCTCTCATTTTTTAAGTAAGTTACACATTCAATTCTAACTTTTGATAATTGATAACTTTGACCCTCCAATCTTTGCTACTTAATAACTTGACACCCCCTTTTGTTTAAATTACTTTTACGACCTTCTCCACTTCTAACTTTTGTTAATCGATAACTTTGACCCTCCAACCTTTTCTACTTAATAACTTGACACCTCATTTTGTTTAAATTAATTTTACGACTTTATACAGCAATGTGCGACACATTATTACACTTTTTTTATCTATGCCTAACCACGTAAATATCTGAATTATTTTTACGACTTTACACGCCTAACCACGTAAATGTCTAAATTACTTTTACGACTTTACACCACTATCTAATATTTTTACGACTTTTACAACGCAACGTCCAAAATATACACCTTTTTATCTATGTCTAATGACGTTAATGTCATGAGCGTAACGTGTATAACAAAGTAAAAAATGTTTAATGTGGCGTGCATACACCACACGTTAATGTCATCATCGTTACACGTGTAATGAAGTCACAAACGTGACTTTACCGCCGCAACGCACGACACAAGTCAAAATTCTAGTTCTCTTATAGAAATCATATAATTTAGATAACCCCTTGTAAAGTCTTTTGTTATAGTTGATTTCTTTTGTTATAGTTTATTTAAGGCTAAAAGGTGTGGTCATGACCCTCCACATAGGTGTCATGTCACCCACCTCTAGTTCACTATCTAAAACCACTACCCTAAGTGTGTAGTCATGACCAAAACCACTATCCCCTTTATTTTTTTAATATATTTTTGTCTCAAAATCATCAAATGAGAGGGCCGTGGTAAACGTGGTTCAATCCACGCGAACCACCATAAATCAAGGAGGCCAGGAGGGGGTGATGTACCGTTTGATTAATGGTCCTATGGGGCAAATAATATCCCAATCCACGCCCCCACACCCTACAGCGTATATAAATAACAAATGGTATATTTTCCAATTGGAGGCACAAACAAACTTTAATCCAATAACCAATATAACTCATCTCCATAGTTAAACACTTCTGAATTACAAAATTAATCAAAATTGTTACACATGTTCCGACCAAAGGCGGGCGATCTTCAACACTCGGTGAGGTTACGCGGGGACAAACTTGAAGTTGAACTGCATGGGCTTACTCAGCCATAAGTCGAGAACCACGATCACCTGTAATCTTTACACTCTTAGAATTATCAAGTTGAAAATATGAAATTAATTGCAAGTTTAGATCCAAATGCTAGCGAAAGCTTCCTCAAGGGCTCGTTTTCTGCTTATTTCTAAGCTCCAACCACCAGCTTTCCCGCCTCGTTCTGCTTTTAGTCTCATCGTTTCTTCGTCATCCATATGATATGCATGCAGGTCATCCCCGGAACCCATTGGGAGCGGTTGTGTGGGTCGGGGTTGCGGGATTGTTCCTCCGGCAACTGCAGGGACATAATGCCCGTCTGAGGTTGCCACCCCGAATTGAGAGGCTGGGCCTGTGGTCTGACATGATATGAAACGAATAAATAGTTGAATATATAGAAGGTAAAGAAAACATTAAATGGGTCAAACAGGTTAAACGGGTCAAAAGACTCCTGTGTCAAAAGTCAGTTCGGATCCAATGGAGCTTCCACTAGTTCCCTACCAGACCCATTTAGCCTGTTACCAACCCACCCATTTTTCCAACTCTATTGTCTACCACCAAAAAGTGACCATATCAATCTACATGATAAGAAGTCAAACCAAATTTGACCAGGTTTCAAAACTAGAAATCAGCAGGAACAGGAAGACCAACCATATCAACATCAGTCTGTACGGGTTGTCCCTTGCTTGCTGCAAGCGCTGCTGCAAATTCTTCAGCCTGATTGACCAATAAATATTAATAAGTCATTACAATGTGAGACAACAAAACCCAATGATTCGCCATTTGACAAACCTTACGAGCTTGAGCGTTCATTATTTGTTCTGCATTTTCTCTTTGGTACTGACCAATCCTTGCTTCAATAGCCGGTACGTCTATTCCTTCAACCAAGTTTACAGCTGAAACAAAGGGATGCAAGTGAAAATGGCGTTCTTTTCTTAGCTCGGGTATAGTGAAAGATAGAGATGAACTTACTCATGTCCTCAACTTCCTCTAAGTAGTCGTTATAATCTCTTAATGATGGAAAATCCTCCACTCGTTTATTAAATCTGTAAAATTATAACATAATAATATTATGCAAAATGAGGATCACAAACTGATGACTTTTTAGTACTGAAGTAAACATCAAATTGTGGTACATGTAACATCTAAGATCAAAGGCGCAAATTGCTCCGGAAGTTGGTGCAAATTTGGTAATTTACTAACGTCAATATATTAAAATCCCAATAGTAGCAACATTCGGCCCCTCATACCAACTAATATCGTCCTCAAGTGAAGACTTCTCAAAAGGTCACCACCCATCCTAGAATTACCTACCAACCAATCGCGCGTAAACTTTCTAGAGGTCTTTAATCCCAACAATAGCAACATTCGGCCCCTCATACCAACCAATATTGTCCCTAAGTGATAGGTCACCCATCCTGGAATTACTCCCACCCAATCGCGCTTAACCTTTCTAATGCCTAAATCCCAATAATTAGCAACATGCGGCCCCTCATACAAATTAATATTGTCGAGTGAGAGATCACCCATCCTGGAACTAGGGCTGTCCAAATCGCTCGTCACTCGCTCGGATAATGCTCAGAATATGATTGTTCAGTTTGGTTCGGTTTGCAAACGAGCCAAGCGCGAGCAAAGGTCCACTCGGCTCGGTTCGGCTATTTTACTAATTTATTATATATGTAATTATATATGCACACACAAATTACATGTATATTCATATTTTATACATACCGCTCTATTAGATTTGACCCAATGTATGCAAATATGCAATTAAATCTATACATACTAGCCTAATCAAACCAATATAGAATTTAACACTAAAATTAAAACTAAAACTCTAAGCGGTCTCTAATCCCAACAATAGCAACACTTCACACCTCATACCAACTAATATTGTCCCCGAGTGGGAGGTCACCCATCATGAAATTACTCCCACCCAATCACACTTAACCTTTCTAGATGTATGAGGTATCTAAATCCCAACACTAGCAATATTCGGCCCCTCATACCAACTAATAATGTCCCCCGAGTGGGAGGTCACCCATCGGAATAACTCCCAACCAATCACGCTTAACCTTTCTAGAGACATGAGGTATCTAAATCTCAACAGTAGAACATTCGGTCCCTCATACCAACTAATATTGTCCGCGTGTGAGAGGTCACCCATCATAGAATTCTTCCACCCAATTGCGCTTAACTATGGAGTTCTCTTCTCATCCACATCCAATGCACCAAAAACGCTTAGTGCCATTTGAGGCAGGGCATTCCTTATTCAATATCTACGTTGTGAACGGAACAATGTGAAATGCGCCTAACGTATCATGCGCACCCTCAGTTTCTCACAACAAACAACATTTTCTAAATTTGCTACTTGTGCTCTTACATCTTTTTTTTTTTTTTTTTTTTTTTTTTTTCACATTGTCCTTTCTCCTACTACCATTACCATTTAGATCAAGAACTTTAATCCACCAAAGATGAAAACTTCCATCAATTTTTTTTAAAACAAATTTGTGTGAATTCATCTATAATTTACACTTTTACTCAAACCTATAGAATGAAAACGGTAAGAACAATCATATAGAATGCAATAGAGTAGAAGCGATTAGTTAGTTTCTACGCAGTACGTCACAATTTACATTATGAACCCTAAAATTGAATCGATAGGAAAATTGAGGAGGAGAAGAGAGTTGAAATAGTTACATGTTGCCGATACGTTTACGGATGGTCATCTCCTTAGCGAAGGAGTTGGTACCGGAAGCCACCACCATGTTTTGTTGTTTCCGGTAGGATGCGGCGGAGCACGGCGGAGGTTGAGGACCGGCAGAGGGCAATTGGATTCAGGAGATCCTTTTTTTCAAGCTTTTTTAATGGTTATTTTTTATTTTATTTTTTATATAAAATATATATATATATAAAAGACATTTTCCGTGACAAATATGAGGAGTCATAGAAACTAGTTTAAGTAACAAACAAAGATAATCTATAAAGAGTGTGTTTGAGATTGCTTCTGTTTTTCTTCTTTTCTCTTTTCTCATCTCCTTTTTTTAAAAATCACAACCATCTAACCTTTCCCTTTTCTTCTTTTCAAACCATAAAACTACTCCTTAACACATTATCTAAACACAACAAAAATGACTTATTAACTTATAAGAAATTAAAAGGTTAAAAGTAGCCCAAAATAAGCAATCCCAAACACCCACATTAAGTGGACACAAAGGAAAACGAACGTGAAGAGTGTACAACCACAAAATAATATAAAATAAAACTGATAGAGTGGTAAAAGATGAAATGGTGTCATTTCAATGCAAAAGTAAACGATAAGCAACATTGGAGGAAAGTGTTATAACATTTAAACATGTAAGCCCTACATCAAATAGTACTTTACCCGTTCGTAGACGGGAATATTAACGTCATAATGTAAGTGCTACATCAAATCATGTTGGCTACAAAAATCATGTTGCTTAAAAAATGAAAAAATAAAAACAAAAACATAAATAAACAACAAACATCATCCGAATTGTTTTAAACCCACTATTATTTTACATGCTGCTACGATGCTTCTTCCACATTTTACTTCTTTAACCACCAACTTTTCCCTTTTTTAAATCTTTTCCATATGCAAATGCCTTTTTCATTCATATTCTATGCATGATAGTTTCTTGTAGTTAGTGTCTTTGACTATATTGAATTTGACTCCCTTTTGTAACTTCATCAATAATCTATCCCAAAACCGCAGCTTGTCATCACAATGATTATCAAGATATCAACCCGTATATTTCACCCCCTAACCAAACAGGTTAAAAGAATCAATACTAACATATAAAGGTTCGACTCAAATAATATGTTTGACTCGTTTACTGAAAACAACAATTTTTAATCTTTTGCTTATATGATAACTTCGACCCATTTACTAAAAACAACTAATAACATATTTACTAAAATTGTAATTTTGACCCGATCACTAAAAATGGTGAGTTTGACCCATTTATTAAAAGCGATGAGTTAGGCCCGCTAATTGAAGTAGCATACATTCTGACCCCCAAATTAAAAATGAAAACTTGACCCATTTAAAGGAGAAGCACACACAATGCTAACAGGAAGCACAAATACACTATAAGGAAAAGTTATTCCACAATGACAATAAAGTTAACAAATAGAGAATTTAGAAAACATTATTCACATAGTTGAGACCATTTAGGTTCACGTATCGGCTTATATACAGTTTGGAAAAGACCATTATCATCATCATGTGTGAAGGGTACTTTACCTTAACGTGATCCTTGACAAAGCAAGCATGCATGCTGCGTTAGCCTCAGTACCATGGTCATGACCATTTGGCTGTCAAAAGGTTACCACTTAAAAAAGTTACAATCTTTTGGGCAAAATAAGATAAAAGACTTCATAATACACTAACAAAAAGACAGAAATCTAATGATATATTAGTATTACTTGCAAAGATAACCCTGTTAAAGAGGATGGCCAAATGGAAACCCACCAAGCCCCGCATTCCGAATTCGATCGTAATTTGAACAAAAACACACCAATAAATTACCATATTTAAATACAATCCTTTTTATTCTTACAAGAAAATACTCGAACCATCAATTTTGTCTTTGCCCCATGATAAGTTGGAATAGAACACAAAAACACTTAGTTCAACATTTTTCGCATGCATCTGACATAATATGCAAAAACATTTAAGTTTCTTTACAGTTTTGAAGCACAATGTAAATTTAATTTAATAAAGGAGGGTACCGGTCAATAAAATATATAATTCGGAAGTGCTGATTGGAGTTTATGCAAATTTATTAAAACTATTGCAAATTAATGAAAACTCTATTAAATACCCGAGAAACCCAAAATAATACTTTAGCAAACTTCATAGACACCTCATGGAAAGTTTGATGAGCAAACTCAGTTATAAAGTTGTAGTGTAAGAAGCAGCCATCGCAACATAAAGAATCGAACAAAAGAAACCAATTATCTAGTTACATTTGACTGGTGACATAATTGAGCCATGTAACTTTACCTAGAACAACAATAAAGATAATCAGTAGTCCTCAAGGCCCCCTAATTTCCATTTTGTATCTTTTGATGAAAGAAATGAGAGCACTTTGCTGATCTGGAAGAGTGAGATGTATGAAAGCAGATGTATGAAAGCAAATGTGTTTTCAGTTCAATAGATAATCCATTGCAATCATAAAACTGATCCTATGAACTCTGCGCTTCTTGAACATGTGGTTTCTTAATTGTGTATTCATGTCTTCAATTTGAAATTTAATAAACGTCGTTTCTATAGACATCTGCCCAAGATATGGCAACACTATCTCCCTGCCAAAAGAAATACACTCGTCATGCAGGTCTCTTTGTTGAATGATCAAATAAAATTCCATCTTTTGCAAAAATAAAATAAAACCCCAAAGTGAAAAATTCACCTTGAATACTTTCATAGTCGAATTAGTGACTTCTACCACCTCAAATCTCCAATTCTTTTTCCCCGAAGCATTTTTAATATTTCAATGAAAATTCTGAACTATCACATGAAGTAGTCCATTGAAATCAGTGAAGCTTCATCCTTAGACCACCTGTTGCAAATTAAAAACTAAATTTCATAAGCAAGATTTGGCGTTATGCTCAAAAACACTGTAATCATCAATGATTGTGTTCACCTGCTCAAACTTCCAAAATGCAATATCTTACATTTGCATCATCCTTAGGTAGTATAGACTTTAACAACAGATTATGCGCAGATTTTGTTATCTTTTAGGGCTTGTCCAGTTCCTTGCTTATGATGGCCTTCATGTCTTTCTCTTCTTCATAATCACCCACGAATGATTTCAAACTATCAATTGAAATTTAATAACCTCTTTTTTAAGTGAGTGATCCCATTAGTGTCTGTATTGATAAGAAGCCTCTTGAAATATATGAAAAACCTGCAAAACATAAAATAATTTTGCAAGTACATAATAAGATTAAAATATATAAATATGTATTAAGCATATCAATATATTTTAGAAATAAAAATAAGATGAGAAACATAAAAGAAATCCTCTACAAATGAAATGGGTCCAGCGGGCATAACAAAATATAGCATTTACATATGAATATATTAAGGAAAAACAAAGATGAGAACCTCGAGAACTCTTGGCGGTTTCAATTCTCCATGGCCTTTCCCTCTAGTGGTTTCTTGGGTTCATCACCATTGCTAGTTGCTACATGGTTCACCCTCGGGTAACTTATTGAAATAAATGGTACCCGTATCCACCGGTGAAGGTAGGCAATAAAACTATGTAACATAGTAGACAAAGAAATCCGAGACAAAAAGTCAAGAACTTAAGATGTCAACTTACCACAAAAGCAAAGATCCCTATGTTAACTCAATACCGATACCGTATGAAACAGTTAGACTCTTGACTAATTACAAATATATTGATCTTACCTAAAGAGTTCTTACCTGTGATATTTCAAAGAAATCATGGTAAGGCAATTCCAGTGCTTGGATGGACATAATATTTCTTGGGGTTGGTTGTGTTAACCTTCAACGACATGAAAAGGAACTTGTGAAACTTTTTGCAAAACTAATAAACCAAAAAAACAGTAAAGAAAGTTAAATCACTATGAGATGAAAGTTAAAAATTAATAATAAAGCACCTTTATACTTATGTATATAGTTATATCACTTTTGTCTCTTGAATCAATCACTTTCAAAGCAAGAGGGTGCATCTCAACTCATAATGTCATCATCATCAGCCTTGGTAAAACTGGTTCCTCTTTGTACCAGTGAAATTTATCCCTAACAAAACCAGTGAAAAACTGTAAAGTGTCAACTATCAAAATAATATTCTCAAATTTATCACCTTCCATGAAACTAAATCTCTTTTTGGCATTTTGTCGAACACCTAGCGAGCAAGAGAACATGTTCACCAAGCATCATATATCTTTGTGCTCTATGGAAGTGACTCACTCAAATACAAAATCAACTCAACCAAATAAAAAACATCAACAAACACCATCTAAATTCAACAGTTCACATATATTGTAATATAAGCAACATATAATTTTCAATAAGAACGGAACCTGAAAATAATTCTGTCTCTGCATCTTCAAATCAGAATTAAACCCAGATCTCATACGAACCAGATTTCAAATAGAAACATTATACGGGTGCAATGTGTAGAAATTCGTAGTCTTCCCCTTTGTAGGTCGTCTATAATTTCAAAGAGCTCCAAACAGATCAAACAGGTGGCCATTGCTATTGACGTGGTGATTGTAGGATATATTGCTCTCTTGTTGCTCCTGACGATGGATTATCGGAGTATTGGATAGTCAGCAACATTATGACGGAAAGGATTTAGAGCATTACGAGAACAGGAGCAGAACAATGGTTTTGAGGAGTTTGAATAAGGTTCTCTGATTTAAAGCATACATGGGAGTTGGAACACTTAGAACGTGGACCGGAGGAGTTGGAGAAATCAAAACTGCAAATGACAAAACCCATGATCCTTGTAAGAAACGTAATTTATGGAGAACATGGAAGAAAGAGTGGAGGCTAGAAAACTGCCGCTAACCACCATGGGAGCAGTTAAAAAATGGAGTTTAAATGGACAGGATTTCATCTTAGCAAAATCTAAGGGTCAAGAATGATTTAGAAGTTGGTTAGACTTAATGGGTTCGATATATATATATATAATTAACATGTAGGCATCATATTTTTTTATTTAGCCATGATGTCTTGGACTTAGGCATGATGTTTGGGTTGTTTTGGTAAGAAAAAACATCAAACATAACAATTTTAGACACAATGCAATGGATTCTAGGCATGTAAGGCACAACTTTTTTTTGAACGGCTATTTCATAAAACAGGGCGTCTAGCAAGACGATAGACCCAAAAAAAAAAACATCCACAAAACATTACAAAATAAAGTTACACGAATTTCTCCATGATAACTCCTTACACGAAGACCTATTCTTTATCCATAACTATCCTAGCGACTTTATATCTTCAATAATCTTCACGATATTTTGTTTCCTTGTTTGAGAAAATTAGCTCGTTTCTCGCTTTCCACATACTCCAACAAGCCGTCAATTTTAAGGCACAACTAAAACACACTAATTAACACTTAAAATTCATTACTTAACGTTCTTGGACATGGTGTTTAAGTTTTAAGCTTAGAATTCATTGTATTGTGTCTTAAATTGTTATCTTTAATATTTTTCTTGCCAAAACAACCCAAAACATCATGCCTAAGTCGAAAACATGATGCTTATACGCCAATTCCTATGTCTTCTCACACTTTTCACGAAAAATGTTTTTTTTTTACAGAATGTTCCATTAGCATATTTGGATCATTGGAGTATTATCGTGTCATGAGTGAAACCACCCGATCATATTCATCTCCACTAGGCTATAATGTCTATACACTAATTCAGGAAGAAACCCAATAAGTCTGGAAAAAACCCCCCTCGTAAGAACCAAACCCGAGACCTAATGGTCTTTAAGTCGTATCCCACCATGGGCATAAAAAATATATTATGATGATCGATTTTTATAACTTTTCTTTATTGTCATGTGATTTATGCATAGTTAATAAGCAACCAGATGTCTCAGTAATGTGATTATATGCACGCTTAACTTTTGTTATGTGTTCCGTTAAATATACGTTTTGTTATGGTTAGAATAAAATAGTGAGTAAAAAATGTCTGTTTTTTACGTGCGACGCATGCTTGATTAAAATTTAGAAAACACATTACATTACATATTTATTTAAGAGTTTCATTATCAATTATTGATCTTAGCTACGGTTGATGTATAACTAATCCCATATGGAGGCAGCAAAATGTGTCATGTGTTAAACAAGTCGTGTTCAACACGACACATTTAACCAGCTTATTGAACTTGAGCACGACACGTTTAACCCGCTTATTGAATTCAAACACGAAACGTTTAACTAAACGTGTTATATACTAGAACATTAATATGAATATGTTTAATAAAGAGTTACACAACATGTTGATCATGATTAAATTTAACTAATTCAATAACACAAATGCGACATGTTTAATAAAATCAAATACAAAGTGTTCAATAACACGAACGAACACAATTATTAATTAACATGACCTTAGATAGAAGCTTTAAACGTTTTGTAAAAGTTAATAGTATGTAGATGAGGCAAGGGCTAGATGTTTATAACCACATACATAATGATTTACAAAGTTATAAATTTGTCTTTTTTATAAACGAGTCTTAAACATATCATGTCAATCTCTTAACCCATTTTAACATGATTATTAAATGGGTTATATGTGTCATAAACAATTAGGCGAGTTGACA
This sequence comes from Helianthus annuus, assembly GCF_002127325.2. NCBI lineage: Eukaryota > Viridiplantae > Streptophyta > Magnoliopsida > Asterales > Asteraceae > Helianthus > Helianthus annuus. The sequence continues at coordinate 27,934,412 of NC_035435.2, forward strand.
CCATTTAGACACGTTTTTAACTATGGAATGAATGTCTTAACCCATTTGTGACCACTAACCAGAACCCGTTTACTCCAAACCCAAACCCCTTTATCTTGGTGTCTTGCCAACTCTAGTCTCTATCTTCAGTATCTTGGTGTCTTGTCGTCTTGATGGGACAATCATAAAATTATCAAAATGGTTTCGCCTGCTATATTTGTTTATATGGATGCTAGTGGCTAACGGACGCTGTGGCGGATCCAAGAACTTCTTTCAGTGGGTTCGTTTTGGTAGTTTTTCACTATTTTTTTTTTCAAATCATACAAAGTTTTTACTAGTTTTTTCCAACCCGAGTGGGTTCATGTGAATCCACAAAACAGGGCTGGATCCACCACTGAACGGACGAAAGCGATGGAGACAACAAACATGGCGGTGGATGATTTTAGCCCTTCGAACCCGTTCCAAGTTAGCAAATTTCATAAGAGTAGTCCATTTTGGCCCATCATATTAAGTAGACCCATTAAAAAAATACCCAAATGAGCCCATTTCTAATGGGTCATGATTGACACGTGTAATGTCACATAATCATTTTATTTAAACACAGTCGATCAATCAACAATACTCATATAGAAAATGGCAAATATTAACTAATAAAGAAAGCTATCATATACTATAATGTAACTGCATATATATATATAAGTATATAACACATCTTATGTAGTTTCATAAACATAAACATAAACATAAACAACTGCTTTAAAACATAAACTGTCCTATAACCAACTGCACATACTAAACAAAGAGGTTTGTTATACGAAAAGATCTCGGGATTTTTCATGAATGCTCATATCAACACTTCTAAATCCCCAAAAACATGAGACCCATCACTTCAAAATCTCACCATTCTCCGAAATGTCAAACAAGAACCTGGGGAGAGACGCTATGCGCGGTAGCTGATGCACCAACTCAGCAAACGAGTCGGTTCTTGTAATACCTGACTCCTGGTTAGACTCAGGGTTAGAACTGTCATTTCCATCTTGCGGCGCCATCTGACTGGAACCAGGAGTAGAACTGCTTATCTGATTATCTGTTGGTGTTGAATTAACATGCATGGGAGTAAAACAGTCATTTCCGCCTTGAGGAGAGATTAGATTATGATGAGGGGTAAAACCGTCATTTTGGACTTGATGAGGGATAGAACTGTCGTTTACTATTTGCTGACCGTTTTGGTAATCTTGAAGAAGGCAGCAGAGGGAATTGACTCTAGACATGAGGGTTCTCTCGTCTGAAGTTGCGGTCAACTGGTTGTCGCTAAGTAGGATTTGTGAAATGTTTTCTAGCGTATCTTTCGGGTAATCCAGCCCAGGGGCATTATGGGAAATTGGTAAATTCCCGGAGGTGTTTTGCTCGGAAAAACCGTGTTCGATTTGGTTTACAAGATCAGATATTGACATGTTTGGCTGGAGACCGGGTGCATACAGTTGTTGTTTCATACCGTTTTGCCCATCAATGTCCATAGACATACCTGATAAATAATAGAAAAGGAAATAATTGTTTGCGGGTCAACAAAATCTTGTTTGCCAAAAGAAAAACCAAAAAAGTGTACGCAGGTCAACACTATTGGACTATATTATTATTAGAGTTTATTAGTGTGAGCCCACGGGCCCACATTCGGTGGGCCCGTGGGCTAACACTAATAAGCTCGAATAATAACCTTAGGTTTTAGGGTGGGCCCAATGAACTCTAATAATAATATAGTCCAATAAACACAACTCAAACGGGTCGGGCCTTGAGCCCACGGGCCCACCTAATATGGGCCCGTGTACTCACACTAATAAACTCTAATAATAACCTTGGTTTTAAGGTGGGCCCATGGGCTCACACTAATAAACTCTAATAATAATATGGTCCAGTAAACACACCCCAAATGGGTCAGGCCTGTATGGACTTCTGCCAAAAAAATGACATGTTTCAACCCAAACCCATTTTGACCCGTTACACAGCATGCCTAAGCCATGTTACCCGCCCGTCTTATCACCTCTATGATTAACCTATGTCCTTGGTAAAATGTGTATTTAATTTGGGCCTGCGGGAGTATTTCTTATAGTAAACTATTCAATCATCATTTTTATGGTAGAAAAAGGTACCTGAGCTTGAAGATTGGGCCTCTTTAGATTTATCTTGATGGATCAAACCGAGAGAGCCCGATTCCACGGTTCTAGGTGGATAATTAAGTAAAGCAGATGGTGAAGCCATATGTGAAATACCATAGAATTCTGGTATGTTGAAAACAGTGTTGGCTGACATATTTTGATCATTAATGGAAGTTTGAGGCGAGACAAATGGGAAGTTTAAAATGATGTCTTGCTGCTGGCTCAGAAAGTTGAGTCGCGCGTCACACTGAATCAGCTTTTCGTAATGCTTGTCTAGCACGCCTTGTTCACATTGTAGAAAATGTTGCCTGCAAAAACAATGGTAAGCAAGCAAACGATAGTTAAAGAGGTGGCAAGATGGGAGGGGGTAATGGGTCAAATACAGTTTGGGTTGAAATGGGTCATTTTTAGTATGTGCCTAAGAGGATCGAGTGACCCAAATACCCTTTTTTCCGTTTTCTAAAATATATTAATTATTAACGTGTTAATTATGATATCATAAACAATATTATAACAACAATTAGATGGAAATGATTTACGAGGTTCAACCCATTTGGCCAAATTCCCTTACGGTATAAATTATTCTTTGACCCGTTTGCGATAAAGCAAAATTTCCACCTCTAAATCAAAGACCACGAAAAGAATAATATAAGGAACATGTAAATAAATACCTTTGTGTGTTTGCTTCTCCATCTGTAAAGTCCGCAGTGGACCGCCACTGTGTGTGTTTTCTGGGCTGCGGGTTGATTTCTTTAAAGAAGAGCGGTGGTTTATCAAGCTTACAATAAAACAGTAAAATGTTGAGCAGAAATTATACAAGCTAATAAAGTCACAATGTACAAGAGTACAAGGATAAGAGTATTCACCACAATAGTCAAACCTCCAGGCCCATTAGCTGCACAGTTTGCCTTCAGGCCCACGATATCAGCCCAATTGATTTCAAACTTTTTCTTTAGTCCTCCATCAAGAACTTCCCATACAATCTTGTGCTTTGAAAAGTAACATTTTGCCACTAGATCGCCTTCATGTTTCGACACATACTGCCACAAAAAAACAAGTTTTGACCTCAAAATCCCTTTAAGCATTTCTGATTTATAAGTCATAGGGGTCGGTTGGGTTGGCCCGCATACACCTTTTGTCCATTTATCAATACGATACAAAAAAATTAATGTGTTAACTATGATTACAAAAATAAAAATAAATTGTTTGCAATAAAAAAGTAGATATTTGAGGAAAAAAAAATAGGAGGTTAAATACATTAAAAATAGAGTTGGGGTAATTTGACCCGTTTGCTCAGTTCCCCTATGGATAATGTGTTGATTTGACCCGTTTGAAATAAAGCACAACCCAAATCAACCAGTTCATAAGTATAAGTGTCGAAATTGTGACCTCTAAGTTATAAAAATAAGACCAAACACAATACAAATACCTCCCATCGGCCGATCCTTAAAAGTGAAGCTGGAAAATGAGAAGCTTTCAACTTATCAATGGAACTTGAAGCCCTGGCCCGCGTTTTTGCCTTCGAATCTCTCTTGGTTTCTGCTTCAGGATTTTCAGTGGACGAATCACCCTTGTCAGCATTGCTTTGGTTCAACCTCTTTTGAGCTAGCTCCAACAATGATGGACTCTTCCTTAACCGCAAACCCAATGGGCTTGGTTCATTAAGCGGGTTATATTGAGATTGTGGGACTAGAAACTCATTGTCAAGTCTCGGTTGCTATTCAAGTTATAAACACAAACGCCCACAAGACAAAAAGTAAGTAGCATGTCAAAATTGGCCTAAAACATTTCTTTTTGAAAATGTAGCATCTTATTTGTGTTAGTTTAAAGTACATTATCAAAAAACTATAAATTTAGCAAGTAAGTTACATTATGTGCAAAACTAGCTTTTAACTTGCAAATCAACTCAAACTTATAAGTAACCATCTCCAAGGAAGCACGTAATTCACATTTTTCAAAGGCAAAAAATGACTATTTTTTAATATACTGAGCTCACGTAAAATTAAACGGAGGAATAAAAATAGAACGATTTAGTTTCGTATGACGACAGTTTCCACCGAGTATATAGCAGTTCTCTTACAAGTGTCATGATACAATGAATATTTACTATATTAGTTTGTTCCGTGTAAATTTAATCATGCAACCATGACAAGACCCACCGTTCACACAGCGGTTCACGTGATTTGTGACGATACATTGAACAATTAGTCCACATAGTCTAACCTTACACGACTCCAATTGTAGAATGCCATTCATCACCACCGCTAAATAAGCGGCGACTTTATTGAATCATTAATTCTAGTAGAGCCTTTCATAACTAAATTTATAATCCGAACAAATTTAAGGTCATACCATATGAGATAACAAGTATTCCAATATGATAATCTCAAGTTAAAATTTGCAATAAACTCTAAATTAAAACCAGGTACATTAGTAAATTTAAGATAAAAAAAATCAAAATGCATTTTAACATCAACTTTTCTCCTTGAACTCTAATTAAGCACAAGTTAAGCACTCAATTACAAGTCTAAAATATCCTTAACTTGCATCAACTTTAAAATAACACAAAATTATCAACAATTGTTGCCAAAAATCTGCTTAAGACATCTTGTAAAATCGAGTTATAAATTGTAAACTACATTTCTAAATTTTCATGATTTATGAAAGAACACACACCTTGAGTATTCAAATTATTCAACTCATCACTTTTATCCAAAAAAAAAAATCATATAATATAATTGTAAATACAAAAAAATGGCAACTAAAAAAAATATTTATGTGATTATATTCTCACGTCAATTTTCATCAAATTAATGCTACAAATATTTACCTCTCATCATTTTCTTAAACGGCAAATGTTACTCTACTCCTACTTTATAAATTACACTAAATCAATCTTAATGTACTTCATGCCAGGAATTGAACCCTGTTATTCTCCCAAGAGGTAAAAACCCTCTCATCATTTTCCTGTTTTTTTTAAAGTAGTTCAAACCTCGCTCTTACCTGACCCGAACGAGGACGGACTCGAAAATTTTAACGTTTTGTTATGAAAATTTTGAACACTGAAAAAAATGGAACCCGTTGAAAAAAAAAATACTGGGTTCGCCACTGCACCGGCAACACCCGGCCAAAGAGGAACTAAACCCGGGTTTTCTCAACATCCCAATTTGACCATTTATGTCAACTAATTGAATTAACTTCAAAACAAAAACAAAGTAATTGACATCTTATAGAAATTAAAATAAAAAAAATATTTTTTGTTTTGTTTTGTTTTGTTTTGTTTTGTGAGCTATACAAGTAAACAAAACAATGAAAGCATATTAATCACATCATATATTAATTTAAAATTCACAAAAAACATTAGCCATTAACCATTAACCATTCAATAACACATAAAATAAACCCAAATCCAAATTAGCAACATAAATCATTAAATCAACCTGATGAGTCATAGTAGACGATGATTTCCACCGTTTTGAAACCGGTTCGAACTCACGGGTCTCGTTAACATACACCGAAACCTCGTCTCCAGCCGACAAGTTATCCTCCGGCTCCGGCAACTGCCTGACATTATTATTATTCTGAGATGACATGATCAAGTGAACCATGCATTAACAATTTACAGACCAGCAGCAAGTTCTGTAATGAAAACCAAACAGTCAGTTAAAGTAATGATGAATGTGAACAAGAGTTGAATTCGAATGAAAAACATTTGTTGTTCAAATTCTGCAATGGAGAATCTGAGAAACCGAGAGAGAAGAGAAAAGCTGGATGAAGAGTGTTGCTTGCTACGTGTAATATACCGAAGTTTGAGCAGGTGAATTTACGAAATTGCCTATGGGAAATTAAATATGTGGGTCCCACCTACGATTTTTATTTGCTTAAAATAGTTTGTTTCTGGTTTTATTTTATTTATTTTTTTTCATTTATAGCAAATATTAGGTAAAAAAATTATGATTGGTGTTTAAAACTTTAATTATGATATTATGATATGATATGATATGATACGATATGATATGATTACTGTTGATGATATATCATTATTATGTCATCAACGTAAATCACAAGTGTGTTACAAAAAAAATTATCGAGTAGGATGACTCATCAAAAAATTTAAGAACCGCAGTCGATCTCACGGTTTAACATGGATTAATTGTGAAACTATCATACAAAGTTGAACTAACTTGATTCTTGCATGTTATTTGACAAAATCCATTATACTAGCTTCGAGATAGCTGAAATATAAAACGAAGAAACGCAAAACCAATAAACTTTAAATTAGATATTGTATTTAAAATAAAATTTAAACAACGTATTGTGCATGCTTACATGGGACACATTATGAAGTATGCTTTTTTTATGAAAAAGGAAGATATAAACATATGATACAAATGCTAAATATAATTATTTATATACGCTACATACTCCAATTATATAAAAGGATATCCTAATTATCGATAAGTGAATTAGGCAAACCAAATAAATATTATACATAATCATCGCGGTTGATTCTCGGTCAAGCCATGCATCGATCGTACCAAGTTTGATGAAGTCGGAAAGACAAAATGTTAAAGAAACTAATAATAACTGATAGATCGTGGTCAGTGGCACAGTTGGACCATGGATTGACCATCAACAACAACTTGGGGAACAATGATTTAGCAAGAAAACCATGAGTGAAGTCCGCGATGGAGGTCAAACTTCGAGCATAGATTGGCCGTCATGATTTAGCAAGAAAAAGATGATTGATCTCCCTTATTCTTTGAAAAAATCTTCTTTCTATTTAACTTTAATTATTTTTATTTTATTTTCTTATAGTTAAGTTTGTTTTTCATTTAACCTATTTACTAGGTTATAACCCCGTGTATCACACGGGGTGAATAGATGATACATTGTAAAATAAAAAAAAATAAAAAAGATGATTCTAATATCATATAACAATAAAAGATTATTCTGTGTGTCAAAAAATCTAAAAATTTCCCACTACAAATCTTTTTGAGGTTCATCCTTTTTTTTTAATTATTTTTGAGCTTTCATGGTTATGTTCATCCTTTTTTTTAATTATTTTTGAGCTTTCATGATTATCATCTCTAACTTATAACATCAGACAACATAACCAATGATGCCTAAAACGAATAGAAAACCAAACTGAACCGAAACGAAAAAACATATATTTTTATGTTTAAGTTTAAGTGTGTTTAACCCATGCTATTAGATATTATTAATTTTGTTCTTGAATATTAAGTACTTATAATAAATAAATTAAGATGTTTATTTATAATTGAGATGATTTATTTATTGTCTATAACAAATAATAAAATTTAATATAAAAATTAAACAATCTTCAAAGTATTATAAAAGAAAAAGTCCTAATAAAAAACTTTGAAGAAACATAAAAATAGATTAAAAGGTTAGGTTTATGTAAATATTTTTAGTTATAACCTCGTGTATTACACGGGTTAAATAAATAAATTTTATATACAAAATAATAAATAATAGAATGATTTTTGGTTTTTCAAAACCGTTCGGTTTCAGTTTTTTCGGTTTCGGTATTTTCGGTTTTTACACCGGTTCGGTTCAGTTTTTCGGTTATTACGGTTTTTGAAACAAAAGTAAGTAAAATTCAAAAATAAAAAATTATAATTCAAATTTAAGAATATTTCTTATATGGTTACATTTAAGTTATTATACTTAATCTTTTTAACTAAAAATATTTACATAACCCTAACCTTCTAATCTATTTTTGTGTTTCTTCAAAGTTTTTTATTAGGACTTTTTCTTTTATAATACTTTGAAGATTGTTTAATTTTTATATTAAATTTTGTTATAGACAATAAATAAATTATCTCAATTATAAATAAACATCTTAATGTTTTTATTATAAGTACTTAATATTCAAGAATAAAATTAATAATATCTAATAGCATGGGTTAAACACACTTAAACTTAAACATAAAAATATATGTTTTTTCGTTTCGGTTCAGTTTGGTTTTCTATTCATTTTAGGCATCATTGGTTATGTTGTCTGATGTTATAAGTTAAGAGATGACAACCATGAAAGCTCAAAAATAATTAAAAAAAGGATAAACCTAAAGAAGATTTGTAATGGGAAATTTTTAGATTTTCTGACACACAGAATAATCTTTTATTGTTATATGATATTAGATTTTTAATTTTTTTTTAATTTTTAAAGATAGGTTAAATTAGGTCGTAACTTACAACTTTAAACAACTTTAATAATTTATAAATATTATAAACAATCCTTAATTATGGTAGTTCCTAAAAATCGGATTTAATAATTATATAAACATTTATAGACAATTTTCCTAAAAAATTGGAAACTATTCGTAAGTTATTTCGAAAACAATTAATCAAGTTAATTTTTTTTTAAGATTAAAAAAAAAATTTTAAGATTAAAAAAAAAACTTGGTTTTAGATGCTCTCCTTGATTGACAAGTGTCCCAAATCTAGTTTCTTTTATTATATAGTATAGATTATAACTTAAAAAAAATACATGACTTTAATTTGTTTTGAAAAAAAAATCCGAATTTTTTATACATATTTTTCCATATAAAACTTTATTTTTATATTTTTAACGAATTTTAATTCTTGATAAATTTCTTCAATATTTCAAATTATTATAACAAAATTACAAATTTGCCTATATACTATTTAGAGTAAACTACCATTTTGGTCCCTGAGGTTTGGACAGTTTTGCCACTTTAGTCCAAATCTCAAACCTTTGCATCTGGGTCCCTGTGATTTCAGTTTTGTTGCCATTTTAGTTCAAAAGTAAATCAACTCAAATTCCTCAAATTAAATCATGATATTTTGTCCTTTTCCTCAAGGGTAATTTGGTCATTACAAATACTAATTAAAATAATTAAATTAATCCCTTTAAAAGAAGCACAGAAGATGATTGTTGGGTATGTGCTTCTTCGATCAACAAACCCTAAATCTTCATTCATTATTCATCGTTCTGCAAATCAAACAGGCAATTCAGGGACCAAATTATCCGAACAATTACTCCGATACTAACTAACGCAACAATTTCGTATCATCAACATCTAACTAAACATAATTACAAAATCAACACATAAACAGTGAATAACAACTTCCTACATTACAATATCATACCAGTCACATTACCCTGCAACTTACTAACAACCGAAACAGTAGTCAAGCTCTTCGGTTTAACCTCCGGCGGCATCTCAAATCCACCGGCCGGCAAAGACGACGCAAACTTCCCGGAACCACCTGTCCGGCGACCGCACACTCTTCTCCTCAAAAAAATCTCCAACAGACGACGAGGGATTGTAACTGTCAACCGGAACTACATTCAAAGAGTCGCCGGAGAACCGATTTAACGGCGATAATAGCCGATTCGCCGGTGGTAGAGTACGGGGAGGTGGAATCATGACCGGAGAGAGTGAGTAGCCGGAGGGAGAAAGGTCCGATAATGGAGGTGAGGTGAAGTGGAGGATTGTGGTAGGGGAATGAATTGAGAGCAGTCCGGTGGTGTGAAGAAGCCGATGTGACGGACTTTGGGGTCGATGACAGTGCGGGATTGCCGGCAGGGATCCATTGGTGGCAGAATGTGGTGGAGCTAGGGTTTAAAGGGTGGGGATGAAGGTGGTGAGTGGAGATTTGTACGGTGAGGAGGTGGCGGTGGTGAGAAGGGGGAGGAGGTGGCGGTGGTGTTAGAGAGAGGAGAGAGTGGCGGTGATGAGAAGGGGGTCTCAGGTTTGTGCTTCTTTTAAAGGGATTAATTATTTTAATTAATAATTTGTTAAAATAATAGTTGTAATGACCAAATTACCCCTGAGGAAAAGGACAAAACATCACGATTTAATTTCAGGAATTTGAGTTGATTTCACTTTTGAACCAAAATGGCAACAAAACTGAAACCATAGGGACCCAGATGCAAAAGATTTAAGATTTGGATTAAAGTGGCAAAACTGCCCAAACCTCAGGGACCAAAATGGCAGTTTACTCTACTATTTATTACCACTTACATTTTTATTTTTTGTTCTTGGTGACTATTTCACAAAGTACTCCAACGTAGGGCTGTTCATGAGCCGAGCCGAGCCGAGCCAGGCCAAGCTCGAGCTCGGCTCGATTATAAACCGAGCTGGCTCGGCTCGTTTTTAAAACCGAGCTGAAAATCTAAGTTCGGGCTCGGCTTGGTTTTAAACCGAGCTGGCTCGGCTTGGCTCGATTTTATAAAAAAAACCTTAATATATACCTTTTAAAGTTCAGTAGCCTAAAATATTATTCAATACTTTAAAAGCATATATTCAAAAATAAGTTCAACCAAATACATTACAAACCAAAATCAAGTTCAACAACGCAAAATAAGTTTCTATTTCAACAAAATACAATATTAGTTCATTAGTATGGTAATCAACTTTCAAATATACTATGGATATCAAATTACAAACGTATCTACATGTAAATAGTAATCAGTTTTTTTTTGTAATAAATCATAATGTATATAAAATTAAAATTTATTATAAGTAAAATAATTCGAGCTAAACCGAGCCGAGCTACAAAGCGAGCCAAACCGAGCCAACTCGGCTCGTTACGAGCCGAGCCGAGCTAGGCTCACTTTCTAACCGAGTCGAGCTGGCTCGGCTCACTTTTAAACCATATCAAGCGAGCTTTTTCCGAGCTAAATCCGAGCGAGTTTCGAGCGAGCTCCGAGCCGCGAGCTTTTAGAACAGCCCTACTCCAACATGCTCTTCAAGCATGTTATTTATTTATTTAAAAATGATCACTTTAATGTTTTTTTATAGAAATCCGAATTTTGTATACATGTTTTTCCTTATAAAACTTTTTTTATATTTTTAACGACATTTAATTTTTGATTTTTCCTTATCAAACTTTATTTTTATATTTTTAACGACATTTAATTTTTGAGAAATTTCTTCAATATTTCAAATTTTTATAAAAAATTACAAATTTGCTTATATACTATTTATTGCCACTTACATTTTATTTGTTTGTTCTACCCTACGTGACGATTTCACAAAGTACTCCAAATCGTATTCTTTAATAGGGTTGTCCAAAAAGTTGCAGTTCGGGGCTTATCCGGATTTAGCTCAAAACAAGCTCGCTCGATGTGGCTCAGTATCCAAATCGTATTCTTCAATAGGGTTGTCCAAAAAGCTCGCAGTTCGGAGCTCGTTCGGATTTAGCTCAAAACAAGCTTGCTCGATGTGGCTCGGTATGAAAGTGAGCCGAGCCGGCTCGGCTCGCTTAGAAAGCGAGCCTAACTCGGCTCGGCTCGTAACGAGCCGGATTGGCTCGGTTTGGCTCGCATACCAACTCGGCTCGGCTTAGGTCGGATTATTTTACTTTTAATGTATTTTATTTTTATATACATTATAAGGGTGAGGATCAAATAGGAATTTTATTTTGGCTAGAAATGATAGGTAGTAATAGGATTATGACATGTGGCAAAATTTAAAATAAAGAGAAAGGGTATTTTAGTCAATTTCATCCAATCTTCTCCCTTCTTCTCTCTGTAACTTCAAAACCCACCATCTTCAACTTTTTCTTCACTTTCTATCTCAATAATCACTACATTATAGTGCGATTTTCATCACCAATCAATCATTGAAACACCCAATCAACGTGTTCTTCAACTTTTTTGAAGAAACCCAATTTAATTTCATACAATATCTCATTTTTCCCGTGATTTTGAAGCGAATCACTCAATTCGTTCGATTCGATTGCTGATAAGTGTTTCTAAAATTCAAATTTCGTTAATCGTTAAAGAAATCTAAAGAAATCGGCTTCGATCTATGTAAGAAATTTTTGAATTGCATTTTTACGATCTGAGTTTTTGAATTGAGCCATTGCGTTTTACAAAGTAATGAAAAACACCGCTTTTTTGTACTTTCAGTTTATTGGGTTTTAGAAACAAAACATTTAGCTCATTGCGTTTTAGAAAAAAACACTTTCTTTTGTGTTTTTATCTATTGCGTTTTAGGAAAACACATTTTTATCTGTTTTTTGGTCCAATGCGTTTTAGAAAAACACATTTTGAAGTGTTTTTAGTCCATTACGTTTTAGGTAAAACACATTTTTATGTGTTTTTAGTCCATTGCGTTTTAGAAAGAACACTTTCTTTTGTGTTTTTAGGCCATTGCGTATTAGAAAAAAAGACATTTTTATGTGTTTTTTTGGTCATTACGTTTTAGAAAAACACATTTTGAAGTGTTTTTTGTTCATTGCGTTTTAGGTAAAAACACATTTTTATGTGTTTTCAGTCCATTGTGTTCTAGAAATAATACTTTCTTTTGTGTTTTTAGTCTATTGCATTTTAGAAAAAAAAAGATTTTTATGTGTTTTTTGGTCCATTGCGTTTTAGAAAAACACATTTTGAAGTGTTTTTAGTCCATTACATTTTAGGTAAAAACACATTTTTATGTGTTTTCAGTCCATTGCGTTTTAGAAAGAACACTTTCTTTTGTGTTTTTAGGCTATTGCGTTTTAGAAAAAAGACATTTTTATGTGTTTTTTGATCCATTGCGTTTTAGAAAAACACATTTCTTTGTGTTTTTTGTACATTGAGTTTTAGAAAAAAAATCATTTTTTTACGCTTTTTGTTCATTGCGTTTTACGCAACTGGGTTTTCGAAAAAAAATTTCGAAAATATAGTAATAGTATACTCGTTTTAAAGATAAAAAAACGCTTGTTTTTTTTGGTGCAATTTTTATAAAAAAATAATGTCGTATGAAAGAGTTATTAACATTTAAAAAATGTGGGGGAATTGGAAGAGAGAGAAACTATTGCTCTAGATTGACTAGAATGCTTTTACACAAACCCACGCGCTTCCTTTTTTTTTCTTCGATTTCACTCATTTAATCTTAGCCCTTGATTAAATCAATTGATGGTCAAGATTACTTCCTAGCCTTTCTAGCAAAAAAAAAACTTTCTATTATATTCCGACCCTACATTATAATATATCACAAAAGTTGATTATTATTTACATGTGATGAGGAGTGTAATTTGATATTTATACCACATTTAAAGGTTGATTACCATGCTAATGAACTTATATTATATTTCGTTGAAATTAAGAACGTATTTTGTGTTGTTAAACTTAATTTTGGTCTGTAATGTATTAGGTTGAGTTTATTTTGAATATGTTCTTTTGAATTATTGCATAATATTTTAGATTACTAAATTTTGAGAGCCATGTATTAATTTTTCTTTTCAATATTGAGCCAAATCAAGCCGAGCCGAGCCAGCTCAGTTTAAAACCAAGCCGAGCCAAGCCAGCTCAGTTTAAAACCAAACCGAGCTCGAGCTTAGATTTCTAGATCGGTTTCAAATCTGAGCCAAACCGAGCCAGCTCGGTTTATAATCGAGCGGAGCCCGAGTTTGCCCTAGCTCGGCTTGGCTCGGTTCAGCTCGTGAACAACCCTATTCTTCAAGCATGTTACATATTTATTTAATTACTTATTTATTTTTTTAATTATTATTATTATTATTATTATTGTTGTTGTTGTTGTTAATTACATTTTGTTTGTTTTTTGATGCTCTAATAGATGAGTTATTATGACATTTAAAGTTAACTAGTATTTTTAGGCTATGCGTTATGGTGAAATTGAGCAAATGATAATATAAAAAAATGTGATTTGAAAATAAAACATGTTGTTTAGAAAGCAAAACCATTAGAACGGTTTAGTTTATTATCATAACGTTTTGATACCAAATAAATGCTTTGTTTTGAGTATAACTTCATTTTTAACAAAACTTATAACGGAATGTCGAGGGAAAAATTAAACATAACTACGTACTTAAGTTTTTAGGAAAAAAGTTATAAACGTAAATTGTTAAAGAAGTATCAAATTAATTGATAAATTAATATATGTTTATAAAAGAGAAAAATATATTAAAAATGATAAAGGAAATATTATATGGTTTTAAAAAAGAGAAAAAGTTAATGTTCTAAAAAAAGGAAAAAATATTAAAAAAATGGTAAATAAAACATTATATGGTTTTAAAAAAGGAAAAAAAGTTAAAAATATGTTATTAAAAGTAAATATAATAATAAACTATTATAATATATTACATAAAAATATAAAAAACTATATATTATACACTATACATATGATTTTGAACTTAGCATGCACAGTAACTTATTTTATCAAAATACTTGACTGTTTAAATAATATTTAATTCTTTTTCTTTCTAATAGCATTTCAAATGTTATATCATAGTTTTCTTTTTTCATTTTGTTGACCATCATATTATGTAGGAAATACGTTTTCAACCTATTTTTTTTACTAATTTGTATTTTATTCGATGATTTGCCTTCATTAGTTTAAAAAAAATCTAAATATGTAGTGTTTGTTTTTATAAATTTTATTGAAAACGAGTTGTGTTCGAAATCAAGTATTTTTTTTTGGTATCAAAGGTTTGATCAAGTGTCGGTGTCATAATGGTACCATGATGAATAAAACAAATACTGACAAGGTCAATACCGATATCGGTATTATAGGAACCGGTATCGGTATATACTTTAAAACTACACCTTTAACCCAATTAGTTTTTATTTAATTTGATTTTCCTTCAATAACCAGCGTTCGTTGTCTTTTATGTAAAGCTGAATACATGACTAAGTTTAATATATTTTTTTGTTGTTGCATAAAATTTTTTGAAAAAAAAAAAGTTTTATTCAAAACAGTACTGTGATGAACTATCGGTATTCGTTCTTAAACTAAAAGGCGTACGCACATATCTTGACTTTAAACGGAGTGCAAGTCATATACAGATACGAATCATTACCACCCCGGTCCCCTGCGTAAAGAATCGAACCAATACGGATGACTTCCCGCTGCATAGCGCGGGCAAATTCCGCTGCATAGCGCGGACAAATCCCGCTAGTTATTATTAAAATAAGGTTACCATTCATCATAATTCGTAAACAATAATAATAATAATAATAATAATAATAATAATAATAATAATAATAATAATAATAATAATAATAATAATAATAATAGCTTGGAGGATGACATTCAAACTCAAATAAGGTTACTATTCATCGTCCTTCGCAAAACTTGTACAAACATTCTCGTGCAGCTCTTTCGGACATCCTTAAATACTCGTCTAACGAATCAGGTGCCGTCTCGTATGCCAGTTGGCGAATGGCCATTGTGAATTTTTGTAAAGTGGTGAATCCCCTTTTGCCTCTAGCGTGACTTGTATCGTAATGTAAAAAACGGATCAGACCGCGACAAGTCATCTATTATACGTAAGAACAGTCGACGACTCATGCGGAACTGTAACATCATTGGTTGTGAAGTGGAACAAATGCTTTCTTATAAGGGGCTTGATACATTCACCATCATGACACGTTTTAAATTTGTGGGGTGATGGTGGTTCTTCCCGGCCATAGCGGACAATATCATGGTGCGGTTACGCTGGGCTGTTACATATGGTATCAGAGCCAGAGACCGGACTGGTGTGCCAGCGAGGACGTTGGGCCCCGTAAGGAGGGTGGATTGTAACATCCCACATTGGTTGTGAAGGGGTACAAAGACTTCCTTATAAGGGGCTTGATACCTTCACCATCATGACGCGTTTTAAATTTGTGAGGCGACAGTGGTTAGTCCCGGCCATAGCGGACAATATCATGGTGCAGTTACGCTGGACTGTTACAGGAACCAACGTCTAAACATCGCGATCGTGTACACGGGTTCATTGGCAAAATAATCGGCCACTAATCTATCATGAGCTCCTACACGTGAGCGTAAAAATAAATAATTAATACATGAGTAGGAGTTCGGTGGAAAGTGTGTTTTTCCTAGAAAGTCTAGGAAGCAATAAGAACGCGACATGTGGCATTGAAGGATTTTATCTAAAATGGCATTTATGTACTTTAACAATATATTTTTATTTTAGGAAATTATCTTCAATAACTAACTATACATAAATTTCGGAATTTTTTGTTTTCGATTTCTGATCTCACGTAATATCAATCATTCCTTCGTTTTCTTGCTGGAATCTATCAGCATGTTCTTGGTACTGTGTTTTAACAGTTTGTTCTTGGTGATGTGTTTTAACAACAAGCAGATTCATACAGCTGTGTTTTATTATTCAGATTCATACAGTTGTGAACAGCAAGCAGATTCATACAGTTGTGTTTTAACAGCAAGCGGATTCATACAGTTGTGTTTTAGCATTCAGATTCAAACAGTTGTGTTTTAACAGCAAGCAGATGCATACAGTTGTGTTTTAGCATTCAGATTCATACAGTTGTGTTTTAACAGCAAGCAGATTCATACAGTTGTGTTTTAGCATTCAGATTCATACATGTGTGTTTTAACAGCAAGCAGATTCATACAAATGTGTTTTAACAGCAAGCAGATTCATACAGTTGTGTTTTAGCATTCAGATTCATACAAATGTGTTTTAACAGCAAGCAGATTCATACAAATGTGTTTTATCATTCAGATTCATACAACTGTGTTTTAACAGCAAGCATATTCATACAAATGTGTTTTATCATTCAGATTCATACAGCTGTGTTTTAACAGCAATTCAGATTCATACAGCTGTGTTTTAACAGCAAGCAGATTCATACAAATGTGTTTTACATCAACATATTTCGCCCCAGCTTTCGATCGGCTTCCGGTAACTGTTCCGCTACTATATATCCTTTCCAAAGTTTACTGCTTTTTGAATCTCTTCCCTGCAACCAGCAAAATACCGTCAATTACAAATAAGAATCACCCGTAATCGCTTTGTAAAACACGCAGTAGAATGAAAGCTTGATCTTACGTATATGGAACAAGGAAAATCTCTTATCTTCATCCATGATTTTAGGTATTTTTGGTATGATTTTGGGGGTTTCCGAATTTGGGTTTAGAGAGAGAAAGAGAGAGAGGGAAATTGGCGTGTATTAAGGAGATGTGATATCTCTGACGGTTATTTTTGATTGGTTTAAAACACACATAAGGACGAAATTGCCCCTACTCATTTAAAACAATCTATTAAATATAGTTAATTATTACAAGACTGCCATTGATTTAATCTCAACCCTTATACACACCAATCGGATAGACAAGATCGCTTCCTAGACTTTCTAGGAAAAACACCCTTTCCGTCAGAACCCTACTCATTAATACATTACATAATATAACTAAATTATTAACACCGAAAAATAAAGACGATAGAACTTAACCTTCTCAGTCTCGGTTTATGGCGGCTTGTCTAGTTCGCGGTTGTGACGTGGTTTCTTCATCTTCTTCTTCCTCGATGATCATTTGTGTTGCCTGCATTACGGCGTTTGCAAAAACAGATCGCCTTCACCCAAAAATGACGAGCACCACGATGAAGAAGACATGGCTAAAACTTTATACGATTTTAAGAAATGTATAAAAACGTGAGAGAGATTGAGTTGTTTTGGTTTGAAAAGGGGGTAAATGGTATTATTTATAAAGAAAAAAATAATAATAATTTTTTTATTAAATTAGCCTTTGTCAACGGCTAGAACGTTTGAAAGTTGGTCCGTCATCATCGTCTTGGCCTGGACGTTTGCGACGGGGACGACCCGGGGGGTTTGTTCCGGCCCGTCACCGCACCTGAACACTTTGAGGACGAGCCCTACACCGAATAGCCTTACAAATCTTCTTGGCTTTCAAATTAACTTCTTGAGAAGGTAATGCCAACTTCTAAGGGTTTTTTTTTTTTTTTTTTTTTTTTTTTTTTTTTTTTTTTTTTTTTCAGGCCCATTTTGAATCTTCAAACGTTAATGTTTTAGTTTAGAAGTTTAAGAATGACAATATACTTTTCCATAAATTTTGAGAATTGATCCCATTAAAATTCAATCATCGGCAGTCTTGGAGATGGAAAATATGATAAACAAACACAAAGGGACAACAACAAGAGCCGCAACTTTGAGAAAATCTTCATTCTCTTTCGAAATCACTCCGATTCTTGACCAATCTCCACTGTATCTGTAAGTAATTTTGTCACCAGATTAACAAGTCAAACGGTTTAAAAGTCATATAACGTCCATTAACTAGTGGTATATGTCCATTATACCACATAAATAACATATACAGATTAAAATTTTCACAAAAAAACGTTAAAATTTTCGGATCGGTCCTCGTTCGGGTCGGGTCAGAGTGAGAAACATATAACAAAAATCTATGATTATTACTCATTAGAAAAACACAATAAAAATACAATGTCATTATAATTTCTTAACTTAATATTCATAGTAACAAATCCTTAAACAAATAGACAAATAACAAAATTCAAGTTATAAAACTAAAAAAATTAATTAGTTTTACTTGTAAAGAGGAGCAGGCCTATTTGAATTAGATTAAAAAAAAAGCTATAAAAAGGATTGAACTCATGACCTCAGATGGGGCTTACCACTGTGTCAACTTTCATTTTCTTTTTATGGTCTCTATCTAATTATATTTACGGGGTCCTTATCAAATTTAATATATCGGATCAACTAATTTTTTAAAAAACATTGGGGTCCGGGGACCCCGACCCGCTCAATGTGGGTTCGCCCCCGGACTCAACAAGTTTCGCCGGAACAAGTGTAAAAAATCTGTATGACCACAAATTGATAATATCACTACACATTTATAATTACAATGCTTCATATGTTATAACTTGATCTAATCCTATATAAATTAAAAAAAAAAGATATAGAAAACTGAAGTTACCCTGCATCAATGAACCCCAGTCCAAGAACAGCAACAACAGCCTGGGAAACAATCTTTAATGGAGTTTTGGGCGTTGACTTTTGAGAAAAGTCATCTTTTTTAGCCATGGAAACAATGGTTCTTGTTTCTCCATTGATGTTCTTCTTCACCTTCACACTGGGACACGAGAAAATGTTGGTTGAGATAACATATTTTTGTGTGGACAGCATTTTGCAATTTGATGTGGTTTGTGGAAGCATATAGTTGGCGAGGATTGTGTTGTGTGTATTTGTGATATATGCATTGGTGATTGTAAATTGCAATTGTACCCAACAACTTTTTAGTTCTTGCAGATCAATTTATAAACCTTTGATATGCCACAGATATGTACGACAAAGTATAAACATTAATGTATAGGAAAAAGTATTTATACTGTACACGAAGGAGGGGCATTTTAAGATATCAAAAAAAAAAAAAAATCTTCTTAATTTATAAATACATCCTTAAAATGAGGGTAAATTGTTCTTTTAAATAATAATTATATTTTAGTTCTTCATCTTATTACATTTAAACCTATGAGTTTTAACATAGTTATAGGTAATTAGTTACACTTTTACCCATCTACAACAAACTTATAATTTTTTTACGTATTCTTACCATATCTTATAAACTATAATGTTTTAAAAGATCTTAGTAAGCCAGACATTAAATAATGAGTCACGCATAACTAGCATGTCAGAGATTATACCTAGTGAGCCAGGCATAACTAACGAGTCAGGCAGTATGCCTAGTGAGCCAAGCATAACTACTGAGTTAGACATTATGCTTAGTGAGGTAGTCTTAACTTGTGAGTCAGCTGCCAAACATAACTAATGAGTCAGGCATAACTAGCGAGTTAGACATTATACATAGTGAGCCAGGCATAACTAGTAAATCATGCATTATGCCTAGTGAGCCAGACATATCTAGTGAGCAAGGCATGATGCCTAGCAAGCCAGGCTTTTCACCCGGATGAAGCGAATTTGTTTTTTTGTCAGTTTTTCCCACTTATTAACATAAATACTCACCGTTTTGTGGGTGTTTATGATAGGTAAAATCTAAAGCAATCACCGAATGGATGATCGAGCCACCCGAGGAACCGAACACTCTTAAACCGCCATCTCCTTGAGGATATCTTTGGAGATATCTTATCGGAAAAGATCAAGCATGATCAAGCTGACAAGTTTCTCAAGCCCAAAACTTTTGATGTGTTTTGGATTGTGTTGTATTGGTAATAATTTATTACGTCAGTTTATTGGGGGTTAATAGTTAACTCAGGCTTATAAGTTCTATGTCGACAAAAAACATTTGTGGGACCTAAACGTTCAAATATTTTAAGATATTTGGTAAGTAAGTATGGAAACGAGTGTTACACTCAATCTTGAAAAAACTACCTACGAGCCAAGCTCGAGCTCCAGCCTTCATATACTAAACGAGCTCAAGCTATAGCCTAGTTGAGCTCGGGCTCAGCTCGGCACGTTTACACCCATACTCCATCCTCATTACAAACATGTAAGGTGTACCACTTTAAGAGGCTATTGTATCAAAATGTGGAAACAACCAAAAAAAAAAAAAAAACGATTTAGTTGTGTTTTTTTTAAAAGAGTGAATTTCAAGTTTTGTCCTTTATCTTTATAATAAGTTTCAGACGGTGTTTTGTCCTTTATCTTTATAACAAATTTCAGACGGTGTCCTTTGCCTTTAAAATTGATGAGTTTTGTACTTAATGTTTCCAAATCCTACATGCTATGTCCTTTAGCCCTAACTCCGTTAAAAATTTCGGTTGGCTCAATACACAAAAGGTTATTTTAGTCTTTTTACTTATTTACTTATAAATATTTTAATGAATAAAACAATAATAAAAAATATAAAAACACCAAATCTCTCTATTCTCACCCCTTTCTCTCATACCCACCACCAGCCACCATAGCAACTAGCCACCACTTGCCACCACACCACCACCATTATTGTCGTCACTGCATACCACCGTTATTGTTGTCGCTATACATTAGCACCACCATCACTGATGCGTGTGTAGTGTAATATATTTTTAATGTATAATTAAGCCCTTTTTACACCTTTAGCCAAGTTTTAAATTTATAAAACACGATATTTACTAACACTAAACACACATATGGGCAAGTGCACCCATCGTGGACGTAGTATAGTGTTGGTAAGATACCGAGGTCGTCCAAGGACACAAGAGCTTTTAATACCGGTTTATCCTCAACGTCTAATCAAATCAAAAAGTGAGAAAAATGTTTTTAAACTAAGAAAATAAAAACTAACTAAATGCTGAAAAATAAAATAAAATAAAATAAAAACAGATAGACAAGATGAATCATTTGGATCCGACTCGTGTATTAGTATAACCTTTGATTATTTTCGCACTTTTGCACTTGTTTAAGAGATTATCTTAGTTATTGTAGTAGGCCCCTCTTTTGAAGGCGACGTTACCCTCAACCCAGTAGTTTGAGTCAGCAAGGATACAATCCTAAAGGGTCGGATTATTGGAAGATAATGAATTAAGTTATTAATGCAAATTATGGTAGGCCCCGCTTTTGGCGGTGACGTTACCCTCGGCTAAGTAGTCTGAGTCAGCAGGGATACAGTCCTAAATAGCCGGGTTATAGTATTAATAGTAGTTAACTTATGAGGGGGTCAAAGAGTTTGGATCCCCGCCATCCAATACCTATGGGGATTGAAGGAGATCCTACTAAATTTGACCCAGGTCCCAAGCAGGACCTCTAAACGCTGAACAAGGGCAAGACCCTTACCAAACCGTTCCCTTAACCCCCGACCAGGTAGCCAACATACCTCCATATAGACCGTGGAGATTTGAATGGTGAAAATCTTTTATTTTATATAGACAGTAAAATAATGCCAAGACACCACGGACAAACGATAAGGAAAGATCACCTTCAACATAAGCAACTAGTTATTAAAGTCATTAATACAAAACCAAATAAAAAGTGCAAAAGATTAAAAATAAAAAGTATTATACTAAACACTTGTCTTCACCAAGTGATGTAAGAGACTTAGGCAAACATGGCCTTGATTGTCAAGAACTCTTACGATCAATCTTGGATCCCGAGACGACTCACACACTCTATGATGGATAATGGATGATGGTGGTGGATGATGGTGTTATGGTGGTGGTGGGTGGTGGATGAAGTGTGAGAGAGGTGGTGTGCCAAGGGATGAGTTGAAATGAAACCAAGCACCCCTATTTATAGGCTGAACAGAAGGCTGGGCACGGCCCCGTGTCCGCTGGACACGCCCCCGTGCCCGTCTGACACTCTCTCTCCTCATTAATTGTAATTCGCAATTACAATTAATGCGCATGCTGTACTTTCACCACGCCCCCGTGCTCACTGGACACGGCCCCGTGGTGGGCAATGGAAGCTTCTACCAGTTTGTCTTTTATGCTGCTTCTTGGGCACGGCCCCGTGCTGGCTGAGCACGGGGCGTGTTCAGGCTTCTGTTTTCTCTTCTTTGCTTTGGAGGATGCCGTTGAGGGTCCGGGCAGTCTACTTTTATTCCTTTCCTTGTATTTATGCTAGAATTAGTTGTCTTTTTGCTTCTTTTGTGAATTTGAGCTCATTTCATCCTGAAAATACAAAAGGAAGACAAAAACACTCTTTTTCCAACATTAGTACTTAAAAAGGGTTAGTTTTATGCCTTAATTGATGTGATTTATATGTTGCATTTTACACACATCAAATACCCCCACACTTGAACTTTTGCTTGTCCTCAAGCAAAACTCTTTAAAATGTGGCTTAAACTCCCAAATGGAATAGGTAGAAGAGAAAGTTTTTGGCTTGTCATAGAGTGTCGGGAATCCAAGATCTTTTTAGGTTTTATTTTTATTTATTCACAATCCTATTCGTTATGATTTATTGAAACGTCTCATAGGATAAATTACTTATTTGGGCATAACATGCCTTTTTTTAAAATTCCATTTATATACAAGTTCACATACCTCACGGGATAAATCACTCAACACTCGGCCGTAGGTGTATTTTTAGTGAATCACTCGAGAGCGGCATGGAACTCACGCCTTCCATAGGCTTGCCAAGCAATCAATCCTCCTCCTTTTTAACTTTTTACCTTTGTAAATATCAAGAGGACTTTTTGGGTGAAGGGTTAGGCTTGGGCTAAAGGTGGGTGGTTGGGTTACTGGTTAGTAAAAGGGCGAAAAGCGTAAAAAGCGTCGGTTTTCGTAAAAAAAAATTTTATTGACTTTTTATTTTGAAGTATTTCTCCAAACAAGCTTTTGTTGGTATAGCTTTGTTTGTTTTGAACTTCATCATCATCATATATATATATATATATATATATATTTAATTTTTTTTAAGTCACATAAAAGAACGAGTTTGCGAAAAACCGAGCTTTGTTACTAAAATAAGGGGTGAAAAATAAAAAGGTTTTTGGTGGGTAAAAAGGGTTTTAGGGTAATGAAATGAAAGGTTTAGGCTCAAAGGGGTTAACTAGGGGGATTTTGGGTAGGTGGTAAAAAAAAATTGAAAAATAATGGTGTAGAAAGAAAAATAGTTAGTCCTAATGCCTCCATCATTTACTTACTTGGGTTTAAGTTGGTAAGGACCGGGAATGAATCGTCGTGGCAAGTTCTAGAGTTGTAAGAACCAAGCGGCCATTCACACAAGAAACGAAAAATGAGCATTTAGTCTAAAGATGTAAATTTGTATGCTCAATAAAGGCTCAAAACTCACTTTTGTGGGAATGGGTTTTTAATGTGATCAAGTATATATAATCGAATTTTAACTAGACTTGTTATGCCGTTTCGTAATTTTCTTATGTTGGTTCTTTGTTATCACGACGCTCTCGGTTGTAAATTTCATAAAAATATAACCTTATTAAACTTGTGATTCCCAACTTAAACTTTAGACAAGTAAAAAAAAAATATGAAAATTTTTGAAAAAAAATTTGGGGTGTTTAGCGGTTCCAATAGAGTTTTGTGTAAGGCTTGTTATTAGGACTTGCAAACTTTCAAAGTGTTAGCTTCCCCCCCCCCCACACTTAAATTACACATTGTACTCAATGTGTCCCAAAAATAAATTTTTAGGTTGATTGGATTTGTGGTGTGGTGTGGTGTTAAAATGCAAAGATTTATGTTACTGGTAGTCTGGACACGGCCCCGTGTCCACTGGACACGACCCCGTGGCGAACTGCCAGTATTGAAAACTTACAGAAGATGAACACTGGGGCTTGTCGGCTGGACACGGCCCCGTGTCTAGCAAATAGTTACAGGTCAGTAACCAAACAGCAGGTCTGGGAGATGAACACGGGGGCGTGTCGGCTGGACACGTCCCCGTGTGGACAGTCTGTGAGCCTGAAAAAACAGGTTTCGTCTCCCGGTTTCTCCATTTTGGGCCTGTAAGTGCTAAGGTTTAGCACTCTAACCCTTGCATTGTACCTGTTTCATCACTTAATACCACACCAAGCAAACATAAAACATCCTACATTACCATAGTTAATTGTCTCCAAACATAAAGTAGAAAAGTAAAACGGAAATAAAAAGTAGTCAAGGAAAGTAAATTGTTCAACAAGTGGCACGCAGGCCATAAATTGTTTGGTAGAAAAGGGTACTTAAACTTGTGGGCTCACCATCAACCCGCCTCTTATCCCTTCAAACGTCCATGTCTTCACCGCTATCATCACCTCCATCCCCATGCCCCGCCATGTACTCCCGGATGCTACCGATATCATCTTGTATATCGTTGATGTTGCGCTCAATAGCTCCAACCCGGTGGTATGTGTTGTTGGCGAGGTTGTAGGTGTTCCTGGTACACATGAGGTTTTCCTGCAAAAGGTCATGTAAGCTTTGAAAGTTAGGAAAACCGCCTCCTTGTGAGGAGGATTAACCCTGATCACCATGGGGTTGGTACTGGTATTGGGGAGGTGGTGCGTGGAGAACTAGGGCCTCTTGTGGGTTCCATGCATAGCCTTGTGTCCTTTGGAAGCTCACCGTCCCGTCTTCCGCCTCATATAGTAAGTTCATGGCTCGGCAAATGTGGTAGTCAACTCTTCCCGACCATGGACTCCTTTCAAAGGACCTTGGAATTCTCGTGAAATGCTTGAAAAGACGGTACACCCATCCCCCGAAGAAGATAGGTGTTGGAGCGTGAGCAAGGCGATTGAGGTGCATGTTTCGTAACAAGAGATATGGAACATCGAGAGGCTTCTGGTTGTGGATGCAGTGAAGGACAACCAAATCTTTCAACCCTACAACGCCACTACTATCGTGACGCTGGTTTAGCGAGTAGGTGAGGAACCTGTGAATGTAGCGGTAAAGCGGGTCCCTCAGTTTGGTACTCTTGGTGCTACTAGGGTTGTAGATTCCTTCACCGATCTGAGCCCATGCGGCTTGACGTTCATTTACATCCAAGTCTCGTAATCCCCCGGTATTCTCCTCATTTCCCGATTCCTCTTCCCCGTACAGTCCTATTATAGCTCCAAACTGTGCCATGGAGATCGAGTACCTTGTCCCGCCACACTGAAATGCAACCCCTTCATTGTCAAACGGGTCACACCTCGAGGTGAAATTGAAAGTACTGTAGAACTCCATGGTGCATTGATGCACCGACCGAAGCCGAGTGTTCAATGCAACTGCTAGTGGCCCTGTCACGATGTTGTTGAATCGGTCTAGCTGGTTCACCATGGTTAACAGGTCCGTGCATGCTCGCCTAGGATACTCCTCGGGTCTTGTTTGGAGTGTCTCATATCGTGCCCTAGCGTCGAGTTCGCTTGCGTTGAACCTTGTGAACTTTGACATCTGAAAGAATACACCAAAAGTTAGTACGAAACAAGGATATTTGGAGCAAAACTGCAAACAGTGGGCTGGACACGGCCCCGTGTTCAGTGGACACGGCCCCGTGTCCAGGCGTCTGTAACCCAAAAAGTTCATTTTTCGTCCCGGTTTCGAAAACCTGAAAATTTTTAGCCCAATAGCAGCGGTTTCCCCCGAAAATGAAACCCTAAGTGTCGTTTTTCCCAAAACAACCCTTTTACCCTTCCAATTTTGTCTTTTTCGGTTCAAAAACAAGGGTTTGGGGTTTTTGTGGGAAATCGAACGAATCTATCAACAATACATGTTTATTTACTTTCTACTACACTAATCTAAACTGCTACTAACAGATTGCATCAAAAATTTGAAGTTCGATCCGGATGAACACGAAGAACCCTAGATTTTTCCCTAATTTTTGATGTTTTAACTACATGCAAGTAACTAATCTAACTACTAAAGATGATAGAATCATACCTTGATGTTGTTAAACGTGGTAGTGACGTCGGAAATCTGCGGAAAATTGCCTGGAACCAGAGCGTTTTCGGCAATACGGGGCGTGTGGAATGAGGTAACTGTTATGAAAAGAGGGTTTTATCCCGACAGTTGCCTCGACACGGCCCCGTGTCCAGCGGACACGGCCTCGTGCCGAGCAAAGTTTTTGAATTTTTTTTTTGTGCTCGTGTGCATGCCCCTTTTTTTTCAAAAATGGTTAGAAGACTTACCGGTTGTTTTTGACGTACACTTTCCTGTTCGTAACATGTCAGGTACGATGTTGAGTTTATTCGTTAACCGTTTGAAGCGAGATCTCCTCTTCCTCATCCTCAATGGATCCTCTGTAGAGTTTCAGCCGTTGGCCATTGACTTTAAATGGTATCCCATTTCGAGTTTTAATTCTATTGCACCGTGCGGAAAAACATGGGTGACGGAAAAAGGTCCTGACCATCTAGATTTTAGCTTACCAGGAAATAATCGAAGTCGTGAATTAAACAATAGAACCTGATCTCCTACCCGAAATTCATTAGACTTAATATATTTATCATGTAAATTTTTCATTCTTTCCTTATAAATTTCGGAGTTAGAATATGCATAATTCCTTAGTTCGTCTAATTCATTCATTTGACAGAATCGATTTTTACCGGCAGTTTCTAGATCTAAGTTCACATTTTTTATTGCCCAGTAGGCTTTGTGAGCTATTTCTACTGGCAAGTGACAACTTTTTCCATAGACGAGCTTATTTGGGGTTGTGCCTATAGTGGTTTTATAAGCGGTTTGAAAGGCCCATAAAGCATCGTCTAATTTGTCGGCCCATTCCTTTTTATTTAGTCCTACGGTTTTTTCAAGTATTCGTTTTAAACCTCGATTAGTCACTTCGGCTTGCCCATTTGTTTGAGGGTGATATGCTGTTGAGACCCGGTGATAGACCCCATACCTTGTTAATATTCTTTCGAGTTGCAAAAATGGGTACCTCTATCACTTATCAAAGCTTTTGGTGTCCCGAAGCGAGAAAATAATTTTTTTAGAAATTTTACCACTACTCTTCTATCATTTGTTGGGAGAGCCTCGGCCTCCGCCCATTTAGACAAGTAATCGACTGCCACAAGTATATATTTGTTTCCTTTTGATGGCGGGAAAGGTCCCATGAAATCGGGTCCCCACACATCAAAGATTTCACAAACGAGAATGCCATTTTGAGGCATTTCGTTTTTGGAAGAAATATTACCTGATCTTTGGCAGGCATCACATGTCTTTACAAGGTTTTGTGCATCCTTGTAAATGGTTGGCCAATAAAACCCTGAATCAAATACCTTTCGTGCGGTACTTGCGGCGCCATGATGTCCTCCGTATGGACCTTCATGACAATGACGGAGAATTCTTCGTGCTTCATTACCATGGACACACCTTCGGATGAGCTGGTCGGCACACATTTTGAAAAGATAGGGGTCTTCCCAAAAGTAATGCTTTACATCAGCAAAGAATTTCTTTCTTTGATGATGTGGCCATCCTTTGGTGACTATACCGCTAGCTAGGTAATTAGCATAGTCGGCATACCATGGCTCTTGTCTACACTCCATCATCTCCAAGGATTCTGTTGGAAATTTCTCATTGATTTGCTCGTCCCTGGTTGTCTCCAAAGCTGGGTCTTCTAGGCGCGAGAGATGATCTGCAGCAGTGTTTTCTGCTCCTCTTTTGTCCTTGATTTCGATGTCGAATTCTTGGAGGAGTAGAATCCATCTGATCAAACGGGGTTTTGCGTCTTGTTTCTTGAAGAGGTACCTGATGGCTGCATGGTCTGTATAGACTACAGTTTTAGAAAGAACAAGGTAAGAACGGAATTTATCAAAAGCAAACACCACTGCTAGTAATTCTTTTTCTGTAGTTGTATAATTTTCTTGTGCATCATTAAGCGTTTTACTAGCATAATAGATTGGGTGGAAATGCTTTTCTTTTCTTTGTCCCAAGACTGCTCCAACAGCAAAGTCACTTGCATCACACATGATTTCGAAAGGAAATTTCCAATCAGGCGCTATCATGATGGGTGCATTGACTAGCATTTCTTTGAGGGTTAGAAATGCTTGATTGCATTCCTTGTCAAAGATGAAGGGTGCATCTTTTTCAAGTAATTTTGTTAGAGGCCTCGAAATTTTTGAAAAGTCCTTGATAAACCTTCTATAAAATCCGGCATGCCCTAAGAAACTTCTGATTGCTCTTACGGAGGATGGTGGAGGTAATCGAGAAATAGTTTCTATTTTTGCTCGATCAACTTCCATTCCTTCGCTTGAGATTTTGTGACCGAGTACTATTCCCTCTGTTACCATGAAATGGCATTTTTCCCAGTTAAGGGCGAGGTTAGTTTCCTCACATCGGGATAGCATTCGTTCAAGATTATGGAGGCATTGGTCATATGAATCTCCAAAGATGGAAAAGTCATCCATGAAGACTTCCATTGTCTTTTCTATCATATCATGGAAAATGGCCACCATACAACGTTGGAATGTTGCAGGCGCATTACATAGACCGAATGGCATGCGTCGATATGCGTAAGTTCCGTAGGGACATGTGAAAGTTGTTTTCTCTTGGTCTTCTGGTGCTATCGGTATTTGAAAGTAACCTGAAAAACCATCTAAGAAACAATAAAATTTATGACCGGATAGTCGTTCTAACATTTGATCAATGAAAGGTAAAGGAAAGTGGTCTTTCCTTGTTGCTTCATTCAATCGCCTATAATCTATACAAACTCTCCATCCTGTGATGGTTCTCGTTGGTATTAATTCATTTTTCTCATTAGTTATTACCGTCATACCTCCTTTCTTTGGGACTACTTGGACGGGACTTACCCACGGACTATCGGAGATAGGGTAGATTAGTCCGGCGTCAAGCAGCTTGATGACTTCATTTTTTACCACTTCTTGAACATTGGGATTCACTCTTCGTTGTGGTTGAATCACTGTTTTGTAGTCATCATTCATTAAAATTTTGTGCGTGCACATGGAAGGGCTTATTCCTTTAATATCCACAAGCTTCCAAGCGATCGCGTTTTTGTGTTTTTTAAGCAGATTAACTAATTTTTCTTTTTCTATGTTACTTAATTTGGAAGAAATAATTACAGGTAAACTACCATCTTTGCCTAGGAAAGCATATTCCAAACCTTTAGGAAGTTCTTTGAGCTCAATGGGCGGGTCTTTAGAAGATGCCGTATTTTGTGGCTCATCTAGATTAAGAACCTTAAAGGTTTGTTCTATGGCTATCTCTTCCTCGACAAAGTGGTCATCTTCTCTAGTTGTATCGGGTGGTTCAACTTCATCTTCAATTAGGGGGTCATTATTGCCAAAAGGATATTTCATTGAACGCTCAAGATCTATGCTCCTTTTGAATGCCCCTAATTGAAGAGATAGATTGTTGAATTTCCGGCTTTTCAATGCTTTATGAGTTTGTACAAAAGGTTTTCCCAAGACTAGAGGGGCGTCATCAAGGTTGACGAAGTCGGTTGGGATTACCAATTGGTTTGTGTGAACCAAAACATCTTCAACTACACCGATTGATCTTATCACTTTTCGATCGGATAGAAAAATGGGTATTTGAAGTGGAGTAAAATCACTAATACTTAATTTTTCAAAAATGTAGTTAGGCATTATGTTAACACAAAGATCTTTATCAATGGTGATATTACTAATAAATGAATTTTGAAAGAAACATGGAACCGGTGTAATGCTAATTTCAAAAGGGTCTTCTTTTATTAGCGAAGTTTGATCATTAGTTAACTTAACACTTACTAATTCTTTGATTTTAGCACTAGTGTTTAACTCTTTTAAAAACTTGGCATGAGGGGTTACTAAACAATGATTTTCGAAAGTAGGTGACAAGAGGTTAATTTCTTTAAAATTAGATTCTTCTTGAATTTTAACATTATCGGACTCACCTTTTTCGTTGTTTAACTCATGTGTCGGTTTTTCACTTTCTTGTTCTTCCATTTTTACATCTTCAACTATCTCTACGTTATTATTACTATTTAACTCTTCTCTTGCGCGGGACTCCTCTTCCCTTGCGCGAGATTCTTTCATGTAACGTTCGATAGTTTTAATGTGTTCTAATATCCTATTGGTCACTTCGGTGAGAGAAAAAGAATTTGGATCCTCAAAGCTTGAATCCGGTTGTTCGATCCTTGGCTCCTCATAGTACTCATATGAAGTAGATGGTTCACACCATTGTTCTTCATTGTAAGTATATGATGGATAAGGGTCGAAACTTTGTTCTTCATAGTACTCATATGTGGTGGGTTGTTCACGCCATGGTTCCTCATAATAAGAGTATGAATGTGGTGGTTCATATCTTGAGTCCTCAAAGTATGAATATGAAGGTTCATACCTTGGTTCATCAAAATACGAGTATGAGGGAGGAGGTTCATACCTTTGGTCTTCATAGGATGTGTATGAAGTTGATGGCTCGTACCTGGGCTCCTCATAATGGTTGTATGAATTGGATGGTTGATATGAGTTATTATATTGAACCGAGCGTGTGTTACGACAATTAGTGCAATAATTACCCCTATAATCATCCTCATCATAGGTGTAGTTGTAGCCTCTTGAGTATTGATCCATAAGAATCACTCAACAGACCACAACTGAGTCTCGGGACCAGAAAACAAAAATAAAGACGGAAACAGAAGCTGGACACGGCCCCGTGTCTGGTGAACACGGCCCCGTGGTCAGGATCTGTATCTGGGCGTTTTAATTAAAGTTACTGGTCACGTTGGACACGGGGGCGTGTTGAGTGAGCACGGCCCCGTGTTCGGACTCTGTATCTGGGTATCTAAATAAAAATATGCAGCACGGGGGCGTGTTCAGCGAGCACGGCCCCGTGTTCAGGCTATTGTAAATGCAAACTAAACTAAAATGCAGAAAAATGTGCGCGCGTTTTGAAAAGGTTTTGAAAAACTGATTAGGCCGTCGATTTTAAGCTTTCTTAAAATTCTTGTGTCCCCGGCAACGGCGCCAAAAACTTGATGCGTGTGTAGTGTAATATATTTTTAATGTATAATTAAGCCCTTTTTACACCTTTAGCCAAGTTTTAAATTTATAAAACACGATATTTACTATCACTAAACACACATATGGGCAAGTGCACCCATCGTGGACGTAGTATAGTGTTGGTAAGATACCGAGGTCGTCCAAGGACACAAGAGCTTTTAATACCGGTTTATCCTCAACGTCTAATCAAATCAAAAAGTGAGAAAAATGTTTTTAAACTAAGAAAATAAAAACTAACTAAATGCTGAAAAATAAAATAAAATAAAATAAAAACAGATAGACAAGATGAATCACTTGGATCCGACTCGTGTATTAGTATAACCTTTGATTATTTTCGCACTTTTGCACTTGTTTAAGAGATTATCTTAGTTATTGTAGTAGGCCCCTCTTTTGAAGGCGACGTTACCCTCAACCCAGTAGTTTGAGTCAGCAAGGATACAATCCTAAAGGGTCGGATTATTGGAAGATAATGAATTAAGTTATTAATGCAAATTATGGTAGGCCCCGCTTTTGGCGGTGACGTTACCCTCGGCTAAGTAGTCTGAGTCAGCAGGGATACAGTCCTAAATAGCCGGGTTATAGTATTAATAGTAGTTAACTTATGAGGGGGTCAAAGAGTTTGGATCCCCGCCATCCAATACCTATGGGCATTGAAGGAGATCCTACTAAATTTGACCCATGTCCCAAGCAGGACCTCTAAACGCTGAACAAGGGCAAGACCCTTACCAAACCGTTCCCTTAACCCCCGACCAGGTAGCCAACATACCTCCATATAGACCGTGGAGATATGAATGGTGAAAATCTTTTATTTTATATAGACAGTAAAATAATGCCAAGACACCACGGACAAACGATAAGGAAAGATCACCTTCAACATAAGCAACTAGTTATTAAAGTCATTAATACAAAACCAAATAAAAAGTGCAAAAGATTAAAAATAAAAAGTATTATACTAAACACTTGTCTTCACCAAGTGATGTAAGAGACTTAGGCAAACATGGCCTTGATTGTCAAGAACTCTTACAATCAATCTTGGATCCCGAGACGACTCACACACTCTATGATGGACAATGGATGATGGTGGTGGATGATGGTGTTATGGTGGTGGTGGGTGGTGGATGAAGTGTGAGAGAGGTGGTGTGCCAAGCGATGAGTTGAAATGAAACCAAGCACCCCTATTTATAGGCTGAACAGAAGGCTGGGCACGGCCCCGTGTCCGCTGAACACGCCCCCGTGCCCGTCTGACACTCTCTCTCCTCATTAATTGTAATTCGCAATTACAATTAATGCGCCTGCTGTACTTTCACCACGCCCCCGTGCTCACTGGACACGACCCCGTGGTGGGCAATGGAAGCTTCTACCAGTTTGTCTTTTATGCTGCTTCTTGGGCACGGCCCCGTGCTGGCTGAGCACGGGGCGTGTTCAGGCTTCTGTTTTCTCTTCTTTGCTTTGGAGGATGCCGTTGAGGGTCCGGGCAGTCTACTTTTATTCCTTTCCTTGTATTTATGCTAGAATTAGTTGTCTTTTTTGCTTCTTTTGTGAATTTGAGCTCATTTCATCCTGAAAATACATAAGGAAGACAAAAACACTCTTTTTCCAACATTAGTACTTAAAAAGGGTTAGTTTTATGTCTTGATTGATGTGATTTATATGTTGCATTTTACACACATCAATCACGCCGACCACGGACAGCGGGCACCACCATTATGCCGACCACAATAACCATTGATGACAATTGTAGAACTTGGAGGCTGGTTTGACGGTTAAATGCGGTCATTTCGACGTTGAAGTGTGGCTCACGATATAACTCCTCTTTGCTCAAGGTTCATAAACATTTTTCATTTTTTGAAAAAAAAAACGTTTGACTTTTGGTATTGGGTTTCACCCTAACAGTATCTTGATGTTTCAATTAGTTTTACAAACTCTTGAAATCAGTGGGTTAATTAGTTTTTCAACAGATCGACGCTTCACATGTTTTTTTTTTCGTTTGGGGCTTTTTTATGGTTTTATTGAAATTGCAGCTTGACCTGAAATTGGTTGTGGTGGTGGTGGTGGTGAACATGTGGTTGTGGTGGTCGTGGTCGGGTGGTGGCGGTATCCGGGTGGTGGTGGTTGGATGAACCGGTACAGGGAGGGTGAATGGGAGATGAGAGAGAGAGAGAGAGAGTGTGTGTGAGTGTGAGGGTGTAAAGTTATATATATATATAGGGAAAGTTAGGATACAAATGCCCTTATCCTACATTACATACGCGACTTCATTGGCCGTACACGTGTCCTGATTCGTTTTTCTTTCATAAGGTTAAATCAGACAATTCATTCAATCAGCGAGAAGTTCGTTACACTACTATCCCGGTAATTATGATTCGTATCAGTTTCAAATTTTTCATAATTCTCAAACAATACATTGCAGTTTTCATTGTTCTGCGTTATGGTTTGAATCAATTATTTTGTTCAATGGATCCACAGAGCAGCACCAGACGAAACACAAATGTTGAGTTTGAAGACGCTCGATCGGTCGGTGATCAAGTTCAATTATCTGCGTATTAGAGAGTTACGATTGACGATGTTTTAAATCCTGAATTTGCAAATCCAAATCCAAATGCAAATACAAGTGGTTGTAAATGAGTGTTTGAATGGTAATTTATGTTAATTCAGATCTTTAAATTGTTCGTAGATGTGTTTTGTTTAATCGTAGTAATGATTTTGCATTATTATAACTGATTTGAAGGTTTTGAATGTTCATTAGAGGATAATTGATATGAAAGCAAATTGTATAAGTTTGCATGTTTTGGGTCTGGCAATTCGCATTTGATGTTTATTCTAAATGCTGATTTCGCTTGTTATGATATCATAAATCGCATGTGTATAACATATTTATCAAAATGGTCATTTTCGCATGTTATGAGTCCAACAATTCGCACGTTTTGTTGTTCTTATGATGAAATTATGGAGTTTTTAATATATCGCATGTGTTTTTTTTTATTTTGATTTATGTAGATGAAAGGCTTTATATTCTGGAGGTTGAACCATCAGCTACACCTGTGGTTGGAATGCAATTTACCTCTATCGAACAAACATACGTGTTTTACCAAACATATGCTAAGTTAGCTGGTTTTTCTACTCGGAAAGGTGGTGAAGTACACAGTGGTGGTATAACCAAAACTAAGTATTTTATTTGTTCTAAAGAGGGATATAAGCCATTGTTTATTGACGATGTTTATTCGAAGTCAAAAAAGCCATTCAAATCAAGGAACATGGGGACCTTAGGACTGGGTGCAAAGCTCGACTTATGATTTGCTCGGTGGATGGTAAATCATATACAGTCAAGAAATTCGTTGATGGCCATAATCATAAGTTTGTATGTCCACACGATATTCATAGGCTGCCAGCGTACAGGCAATTGTCAGATGTCCAGGAAGAGATGATATGGGAACTAGGCACTCTAAACCTTGGCCCTGTCAAAGCTTTTCATATAATGAGGAAAAGTTACGGTGGGTTCGAGAATGTTGGCGCCACGGTCGATGATTGCAAAAACTTTAAGACTCGAATTAACAGCTATATAGGAGAATATGACGCTGACATGGTGATCAATAGGTTGACCGACAAAAACCAATATTTAGTTGATTTTTCGTTTGATATTTTGTTGATGAGGACAAATGGTTAACTGGTTTGTTCTGGGCCGATGGGTTTTGCAAGTGTAACTTTATGGAGTTCGGGGATGTGATATCGTTTGATGCAACTTTCAAAACAAACAAGTAAGTGTTACATAAATGGTTTTTAATATTTTTCGCATGTTATATGATTTTGTTAACTTGTAATATCGCATGCTAATACACATTGAATTTTAGGTGTTGAATATATCGCATGTTTTAATGTCTATTTCGCATGTCATATTTTGTCTATTTCGCATGTTAGACTGTCTATTTCGCATGTTTTACTAAATCATTAATTTTATTGAATTTCAAGTACAAGATGGTGTTTGTTCCGTTCACTGGGATTGACAACCACTGTCGAAATGTAACCCTTGGAGCTGGGTTGTTGCCATCAGAGAGCATTGACTCTTATAAATGGCTTCTCAATTCATTCGTAAAGTCATTTGAACGACAGCCAAAGGTTGTAGTGACGGACCAAGACCCTGCGATGAAACAGGCTATCGAGGGTGTTTTTACTACCAGAAGACACAGATTGTGCATGTGGCACATAATGAAAAAAGTGGCAGATAAGGTATACTATGCTATATTGTCTTTCGTTAGCATTTTTTTATACTATAGATTCATTACAGGTTGATATGAAAACCATTTATCGGTATAGGTTGGACACGAGTTGTGCAACAATGATGACTTTAAAAGGAAGATGAGCGATATTGTGTGGACTGATTCCATTGAGCCAGAAGAATTTGAGAGACAGTGGAATTTGGTAATGATTGAGTACGGTCTTACACAAAATAAATGGATTGATGATATGTTTGTGATGAGATCTGTGTGGATTCCGGCTTTTTATCGGCACGAGCCAATATATGGTCTTATGAGAATGTGACACCTGGGTCACTGCGACCATCAAACAAGTACCAAACCAGTGAGATATTGTATTTCATATTTGGGATTTGCACAAATATGTGTATCATTTGCACATATCAAGTCTTGTTCGATTTCAAACTCTACATCGCTTTCTGGAGAATTATACGCAAACTGGTGCGTAAACGTACTCAGTTTAATGCGACAAATACTCCGGAACATTAACATATACTCAACATACCTTAAATAACCTTTACATAACTTAGAAATAAGTTTTGAAGGCTTTGGTATGGCAAAAACAAGTTAATTCGCTTACAGGGACTAAACTTGACAAACTGCGAAAGTATGCCAATTTGAACTGTAACAAACACTTCGGAACATGTCCATAAGTTAAACATACCATAATTATCCTTTACATAGCTTAGAAATAGGCTTTGAGGGGTTTGGTATGCTAAAACAAACTTTTGGATCATTCAGGGGCTAAAAGTGTCAAAAAGTGCACAAGTTTGCACTTTCGCGCATAACTTACGTTCTGAATACATCCGGACATCCAAAAATTTATGTAAGCATCCTAATATTATGCCTTAGTGTTTGGCATGAGAAAAATCCATTCGTCGCGTCATTTGGATCGTTTTTCGCGCTTATGCGCATTCCGTCGTAATTAACCGAACATCGCGATCGTACGGCCAAATGAACCAACATCCGACATATTTTTGAGCATGTTTCATGTCCACAATGTTTAGGCATCATGTTAGGGCCTTAAAGTTGGCTTTACGGGCCTTAGAAGTGTCGGAAATGGCTTAAACATGCAACAGGGACCAAAACTGCAAATTCTGAAAGTTTGTGCGGATCAGACAAGGCCAGGCGGCCCGCCTGAGCCTTGTGTGAATCCTGAAGCGGGCCGCATCAGACATGCAGACCAGATTCAATGTTTGATCCACTTGCATTGGCCTTTCGATCACCCAAAGGGCAACGACACGTGTCGAATTCCTATGGTGGGGGCAAAATAAGGCACCACAACTTTGCGACAAGTGTACGGCTTGGATCGTGGCACGATATTCAAGAAACGATCCTAACGGCTTTACTTTTCCTATAAATATCCCCCCTTTTGGTTAAAAACCCACAAAATCTGATCTAAAGCTCTAAGTTGAGGCCATTGCTTCATACCTGAGCTCCTGGATCGAGATTAGCTTTCGGGGACCCTTCGTAAGTGCTCTTTCGTTCTTTTATTCGCTTTTCGAGACCGAAAGTCAACGTTTTGTTTGACTTTCTGTGTGACCAGCCTATGGTCAACACGAAGTTCATTGGAACTTCATAACGTGAGCGTGATCACGATGGTTATAGTCCGTAGTGACTATACCTACTGATTACCACGTTATCTAGGCTCAGTGACGAGCCGTAGTTTCGGCCAAAATGCGCATTCTTGCGTATTTTGTAACCAAACTACTCGTGAGCATCAAAACCGTTTGTTTTGATGCCAAACTTGTTTTCTAAACTTAGTTAAGCATGTGTTAACATGCTTAGCTCGTCACTTTTAGTTTAGTGCTTATATAGGGTCGTAAGGTAAGCGATCTAAACCATCGCTTATACTTTCGAACCCGACCCATTTGGTCGATCATTAGGATCCGACCAAACACATTAGGTGACCATAGCTATAACCTTCCGAGGTTATACCTTATGGCCACGATGTTAGGCGTTCCAAACGCGTTCTACGCGAACGACGCGTTAAGGTAGCATAAGCTACCTAAACGGGTCGTAATGGGTCGTAAGCACTTAGGTTAGGTTTCATTTTAGTATGTAGGCTTTGTTAAACCATATTACACGAGTCTCCATACTCGTTTGGTTTACGAACCCGCATACTATCCGATCCTTCCGATTTTGGTCCGGTATATTAATATAGCTACCTATTAGGTGTCGTTTGATATTCCGTGATCTCTAGCATTGTGTGATTATTACACAAGAACTCCAAAGCAATCTCAGGTGAGTACATTGAACCCCATCTTTTACTATTTTCTAAACTGTTTTGGGGTGAAACACATGTGCCTACTTGTTACTTTCATGCTTTCCATGTTTTCACATCATATATCTGCTATGTTCGTTAGTACATTATAGTACATGATTTCATTTCATTTCATGCTATGTATGCCCATGTGTGCGTACCTAGTACATTGATTTACATGACTTTTATGCTATGTATGCCCATTGTGTGCGTACTTAGTACATCATTTTACACTACATTTTATGCTATGTATGCCCATTGTGTGCGTACGTAGTACAATTATTCATCACATGCCTACATTTCGGTATGACATTTGGTTTGTTTAACATGGAACAATACATTCATTAACATTAGCTACGCCATTCGTTAGTAGGTAGTGGTACCATAGGAATTGACAACTCCCGTTCCTGAAATCCTGGGTTTGTTTGGATTGGAAGGAATGACCGAATTCGATATACATAACTTAGATAAACCTTTAATTTGTTTAAGGGTTTATCGCCACAGTCTCAAGGCTTGGATGTATGCATTTTCACAATGCCGCATAAATGTTTGTATCAGTATAGCATGCATTTGTTCCACAAAACATAACGTTGATTTAAACCATGTTTTACTTCAATACCTTGTTTTGTGCATTTTACATATGGTTTAGTTGATACATCTCACTTACCATACAAGATATATTTTGGGTACACATTACATGATCTACATTAAACATAAACATTTCGACATTGATATACATACTTGGTGGTTTACATTGAACATAGACATTTCGATATGGTTTACACAATAACACTTGACAATTGATTTATACATGAACAATTTACATGGTGGTTGGTTTGGGTTAATGGTTTGAGTAACGTGGCGTATCTAATATGATACAAACATGGTGGATACGCCGCTGGTACTTCCTATATATAAATGCTTGTATGGTATTACATATCGTAGCGTTATTTGAATCATTTCAATTTGAGACATATAACATTTTATACAAATAACACACTTTTCACGAGACATTGATTTACAAACGACTTATCTTATACAAACTCGTTTTACATGGTTATCCATTTAACCATACAGTGTTCTCTTATTTATACATATCATCTGATCTTATCGTTTTTCAAATGATTTACAAGACAAAGCAAATTACAAGGTTCATGACTAAACATTTTCTCAAACATAAGTCATGAATTCCGTTTTCACAAAACCAATGTATCTCACAGGCATTTTTATGCTGACGTACCTATTTTCACATGTGTTTTCAGGAGATGATGCATAGGACTTATCAAGACATACTTAGGCGGACCTGTGCCTTAGTGACTTAAAACGAGACAAGAACTAGTTAAATTATGTTATGTACTTTTCGGTTCTTGTTTAAAACAATGTAAACTTTCATGCTTGATTAATAAAACGAAACTTCAACTGCCATGGATTTGAAACAATTGATTCTATTACAACACTCCCCGACGTTTCCGCCACGTTTTGTATGTTCTACGTGGTCGGGGTGTGACAAAAGAGTTGGTATCAGAGCCAATGGTTATAGGGAATTAGGTTATTAGTATTGCTTTGACCTAGTCTATAACCTTCCTAGGACCCTAACGCAAGTTTACTTGCGTTTAGTCATAAAACAATATTGTCACCTGTCCTTAGGCGACAACCACAACAAGAACATAAATTTCAAAACCGCTTCGAAAATTAATCATCTTTTCTAGGATGATTGATTACTAGGTTTTGAACCCCTTTGAGCTTTCAAAACCTCGTCAAAATTTGGGTCTTATTGTGTGAACACGTGCAATCTGGAAGAGTGGAAGCCTGTACTCTGAGTTTTCTGTCTAAGGCTAGAGTGTTCGTACAAATCCACATAATCGGACCAGTCACTCTTACCTGGGAACTCTTGGGGTGAGTGTCCACTTATAGGCTAAAGCATGTCTTCGCGATACATTAATATGACCTGCTTACTTTGATTAGACACCGTCTCATTTATTTGCCTTAGGTAACAAACAAATGATCGCAATTTCTATGCGCTGTCATCTTGTTTTATTTACCGATAACATTTCATTTATTTCCTCCTATATCCTTCATTTCCTCCAGAATGTCTCTTCATCGCAACGATGCGCAGATATCCGAGCAGACTGCCAAATTTGCCTAACGGATAGGCGAAGTAATTCTGAAGACTGTTGAATTAGGCTTTGCCATGTCTCGTCTCAACAATGAAGCCACTCAAGGGCCACCAAAGGAAGCAGAAGTCAAGCCTGCACCACCAGCCAAGAAACCAATCAAGGAATCAAAGACCATGGATGAACAGACTGGATCCCCTAAGAGGTCAAGGAAGCGAAAGGCTTCTCAGAACTTCGCCGTGGTCACTCACAATGGTCAAGACATCCCCAACCGACCAGCTCAACCCCCTGCTAGGAAGCCATACAACGGAACTGCACCCTTGTGCAACCAATGTAGCCTCCATCATCATGTCAATGTAAAGTGCCGCAAATGCCAAACTTGTGGACTTATGGGCCATACAACAAGAGTTTGCACAGCCGCAGCTGCACCAAACCAAGCTGGCAACAATCCCGCTCAAGGTCGTTTCCTACCAGGTTCTTGTTTCAACTGTGGCGAGATGGTTCATTTCCAAAGAAATTCCCCAAAGTTTGCTAAGGCAAATCTAACCCACGGATGAGCAGTTGGCTGTTTAGAAGATGCTGTTGTCTCATGCTTTTGTTTCTTCTATTTACTTGTTATGTGAAACAATCTGTCTCGTTCATAAATAAAAGTTGTTGTTCGCAATTCTTATATACAAGTATGGTTACAAGTATGAATGGCATTCCCCTATAATGCCTACGTTAAGGAACTATGATCCTTGCAAACTACTTTCGTGAAAATTCTTCCCATTTTTGCGTTTACTCATGATTTTCTTGGTAAATTCTAAGTACTCGTTTTATTCTAAGAAACGAAGTACAGTAAATAAAGTGATGAGTAATCGTGCTTCTATACCTTTGAATCCTTGTTTAGATAACCAAGGATATTTTCATACCCATTACGTTCTGATTTCTTCAACACGCATAACATAAGTTTTCAAAACATCTTCGTCTTCCAAAATCCATATAGGATCTTTTTATCTTCGCATTAGATCCTTGTGGATGATTATCTTTCAAATCAGGGTCCATAATTGGATTCCTTGTGTACCGTAATTCGAACATTTCGGTTCTTTATAATCGAAATCGAATTTTCTCTTTAAAAGATCTTTCTATCTTTATAGTTAGATTCTAAGAAATGTTTAAGTACCAAATGAAATCCACGGAATGGATTCGTAGTGTGCTTTAAATGCAGGTACGCAATCAACAAAACAAATTAACAAATAAACAAACTTTGTGGTTATATGACTATGTGTTTATGCCCTTTTTGTGTTTTCTTTTATGCATTTTGTGTTTTTGTATACTCTGGATATTCGTTATCCGAATCCCCGTAGAATTTTTCATATCTTCATATGAGGGATTCGTAGTGGGATATTCAAAAAAAAGGTACTACCTTAAATCCTTAATGGGCTTCTATGTAATAGTTAAGACCCTTGGATTATATAGTATCACTCCATGATTCATAAGAGACCCTTGTAGTGGTCGAGTCAAAAAGATCGATTCAAAAATCTGGTTAAGAATGACATGTGATGATATAAACTGAAAAGACTCCTTGGTTGTCTATTAAAATCATTTATTGATTTAATAAAAGGGACCCTATGGTGGTCTAGTCACATTCATCACAGGGTTTATTCATTTGGTTTTCCCCTACACATAATAAAATAGACTGAGTGAACTATGCAAGGAATTGTGTAATTATGGACGCATACATAATTATGAAATTTGGTGCACAGAAACCCAGTAAGATTTATTATGTGTAAGAACCGATAGTAACAACAATAACAAAATGAGAACAATGTAATGGAGGTACGGTGGACGCACCAATGACGCTTCATATACTTGTATATAAGAATCCCTCTTACATTGCAAGCATGATGTTATTAAAGTTATTAGAAGTTCAGAACCCTAACCAATGTTGTTCGATCTTTTCAATTTCATGTTTTAAACTCTCACAAGTTTCCTCTGAATAAATTTCGGGACGAAATTTCCTAAAGTAGGGGAGACTGTGACACCTGGGTCACTGCGACCATCCAACAAGTACCAAACCAATGAGATATTGTATTTCATATTTGGGATTTGTACAAATATGTGTATCATTTGCACATATCAAGTCTTGTTCGATTTCAAACTCTACATCGCTTTCTGGAGAATTATATGCAAACTGGTGCAAAACGTACTCAGTTTAATGCGACAAATACTCCGGAACATTAACATATACTCAACATACCTTAAATAACCTTTACATAACTTAGAAATAAGTTTTGAAGGCTTTGGTATGGCAAAAACAAGTTAATTCGCTTAGAGGGACTAAACTTGACAAACTGCGAAAGTATGCCAATTTGAACTGTAACAAATATTCCGGAACATGTCCATAAGTTAAACATACCATAAATATCCTTTACATAGCTTAGAAATAGGCTTTGAGGGGTTTGGTATGCTAAAACAAACTTTTGGATCATTCAGGGGCTAAAAGTGTCAAAAAGTGCACAAGTTTGCACTTTCGCGCATAACTTACGTTCTGAATACATCCGGACATCCAAAAATTTATGTAAGCATCCTAATATTATGCCCTAGTGTTTGGCATGAGAAAAATCCATTCGTCGCGTCATTTGGATCGTTTTTCGCGCTTATGCGCATTCCGTCGTAATTAACCGAACATCGCGATCGTACGGCCAAACGAACCAACATCCGACATATTTTTGAGCATGTTTCATGTCCACAATGTTTAGGCATCATTTTAGGGCCTTAAAGTTGGCTTTACGGGCCTTACAAGTGTCGGAAATGGCTTAAACATGCAACAGGGACCAAAACTGCAAATTCTGAAAGTTTGTGCGGATCAGACAAGGCCAGGCGGCCCGCCTGAGCCTTGTGTGAATCCTGACGCGGGCCGCATCAGACATGCAGACCAGATTCAATGTTTGATCCACTTGGATTGGCCTTTCAATCACCCAAAGGGCAACGACACGTGTCGAATTCCTATGGTGGGGGCAAAATAAGGCACCACAACTTTGCGACAAGTGTACGGCTTGGATCGTGGCACGATATTCAAGAAACGATCCTAACGGCTTTACTTTTCCTATAAATACCCCCCCTTTTGGTTAAAAACCCACAAAATCTGATCTAAAGCTCTAAGTTGAGGCCTTTGCTTCATACCTGAGCTCCTGGATCGAGATTAGCTTTCGGGGACCCTTCGTAAGTGCTCTTTCGTTCTTTTATTCGCTTTTCGAGTCCGAAAGTCAACGTTTTGTTTGACTTTCTGCGTGACCAGCCTATGGTCAACACGAAGTTCATTGGAACTTCATAACGTGAGCGTGATCACGATGGTTATAGTCCGTAGTGACTATACCTACTGATTACCACGTTGTCTAGGCTCAGTGACGAGTCGTAGTTTCGGCCAAAATGCGCATTCTTGCGTATTTTGTAACCAAACTACTCGTGAGCATCAAAACCGTTTGTTTTGATGCCAAACCTGTTTTCTAAACTTAGTTAAGCATGTGTTAACATGCTTAGCTCGTCACTTTTAGTTTAGTGCTTATATAGGGTCGTAAGGTAAGCGATCTAAACCATCGCTTATACTTTCGAACCTGACCCATTTGGTCGATCATTAGGATCCGACCAAACACATTAGGTGACCATAACTATAACCTTCCGAGGTTATACCTTATGGCCACGATGTTAGGCGTTCCAAACGCGTTCTACGCGAACGACGCGTTAAGGTAGCATAAGCTACCTAAACGGGTCGTAATGGGTCATAAGCACTTAGGTTAGATTTCATTTTAGTATGTAGGCTTTGTTAAACCATATTACACGAGTCTCCATACTCGTTTGGTTTACGAACCCGCATACTATCCGATCCTTTCGATTTTGGTCCGGTATATTAATTTAGCTACCTATTAGGTGTCGTTTGATATTCCGTGATCTCTAGCATTGTGTGATTATTACACAAGAACTCCAAAGAAATCTCAGGTGAGTACATTGAACCCCATCTTTTACTATTTTCTAAACTGTTTTGGGGTGAAACACATGTGCCTACTTGTTACTTTCATGCTTTCCATGTTTTACATCATATACCTGCTATGTTCGTTAGTATATTATAGTACATGATTTCATTTCATTTCATGCTATGTATGCCCATGTGTGCGTACCTAGTACATTGATTTACATGACTTTTATGCTATGTATGCCCATTGTGTGCGTACTTAGTACATCATTTTACACTACATTTTATGCTATGTATGCCCATTGTGTGCGTACGTAGTACAATTATTCATCACATGCCTACATTTCGGTATGACATTTGGTTTGTTTAACATGGAACAATACATTCATTAACATTAGCTACGCCATTCGTTAGTAGGTAGTGGTACCATATGAATTGACAACTCCCGTTCCTGAAATCCTGGGTTTGTTTGGATTGGAAGGAATGACCGAATTCGATATACATAACTTAGATAAACCTTTAACTTGTTTAAGGGTTTATCGTCACAGTCTCAAGGCTTGGATGTATGCATTTTCACAATGCCGCATAAATGTTTGTATCAGTATAGCATGCATTTGTTCCACAAAACATAACGTTGATTTAAACCATGTTTTACTTCAATACCTTGTTTTGTGCATTTTACATATGGTTTAGTTGATACATCTCACTTACCATACAAGATATATTTTGGGTACACCTTACATGATCTACATTAAATATAAACATTTCGACATTGATATACATACTTGGTGGTTTACATTGAACATAGACATTTCGATATGGTTTACACAATAACACTTGACAATTGATTTATACATGAACAATTTACATGGTGGTTGGTTTGGGTTAATGATTTGAGTAACGTGGCGTATCTAATATGATACAAACATGGTGGATACGCCGCTGGTACTTCCTATATATAAATGCTTGTATGGTATTACATATCGTAGCGTTATTTGAATCATTTCAATTTGAGACATATAACATTTTATACAAATAACACACTTTTCACGAGACATTGATTTACAAACGACTTATCTTATACAAACTCTTTTTACATGGTTATCCATTTAACCATACAATGTTCTCTTATTTATACATATCATCTGATCTTATCGTTTTTCAAATGATTTACAAGACAAAGCA
Source organism: Helianthus annuus (assembly GCF_002127325.2). NCBI lineage: Eukaryota > Viridiplantae > Streptophyta > Magnoliopsida > Asterales > Asteraceae > Helianthus > Helianthus annuus. Next base: position 27,979,362 of record NC_035435.2, read on the forward strand.
AATTACAAGGTTCATGACTAAACATTTTCTCAAACATAAGTCATGAATTCCGTTTTCACAAAACCAATGTATCTCACAGGCATTTTTATGCTGACGTACCTATTTTCACATGTGTTTTCAGGAGATGATGCATAGGACTTATCAAGACATACTTAGGCGGACCTATGCCTTAGTGACTTAAAACGAGACAAGAACTAGTTAAATTATGGTATGTACTCTTCGGTTCTTGTTTAAAACAATGTAAACTTTCATGTTTGATTAATAAAACGAAACTTCAATTGCCATGGATTTGAAACAATTGATTCTGTTACAACACTCCCCGACGTTTCCGCCACGTTTTGTATGTTCTACGTGGTCGGGGTGTGACAGAGAACAACTTCGAGATTAGAGAGTGAGAACCATTTTTTTTTGCCAGGTGGCTAATTCCACTCTTGTAGAGTTTATGAATCATTTTCGACTGCTCAATGGATGTCCAAAGGTTCAATCACAGAAAGAATGATCATATTTCAAGATATACTGAGCCTGATGATTGGAGCAAAACTACTTTGGAAAAAGATGCTGCTAAGATATACACCAGGTCTATATTCTACGATCAGAAAACAGAGATGTATGGAACTATTACCGAATGTTTGCCAATGGACACCAAAATCGAAGGTCCCCAGATAAGGATATCGTTGAAAGACTTTAAAGCTCACAGAGATGGGTTTTTAGAGGTAATACAGAATATATTTTAGAACATGCGATTTTTGAAACCCTCCATGCGAATTTAATACAGAACATGATTTACAATATGCGATTTGGAGGAACACATGCGATTTTAAACTACTTTAAAAAATGACTTTTTTCAGACATGTGATTTTGTTCATATACACATGTGATTTTAATTTTTTATTTTGTTTTTTTTTCTGTAGGTGTGTTTCAAGAATCTTGAAGATGATGTAACTGCACAATGTAGTTGTTTGCATTTTGAACAGTATGGGCTGCTATGTAAACACATCTATTTTCTTTTCAAGATGTTTGGTGTTAAAGAAATACCAAACAAATATGTTATGAAGAGATAGACAAAGGATGTGGTTCCGAATGAATTAAACGCCACGTTTGATGTAAAGGTGGATGCTAAGGATGAGCAATACAAGGCAAAACAGATTGCTCGTGAAATCATGTACACAGGGGAGTATTTGGTTAGCAATTTGATTTTCGACCTTGATCAACTTGTTTTAGTCAGGGATCAAATGAAGCAGATTAAAGAAAAAGTTGATCAGAGTCGTATAACCAAGCAGCTTGATCCAGAGTTTGACCGGTTTTTAAAGTTGATTGGTTATCAACAACCAGTAACTAATGCACCTCCTATTGTCCGTGTGCCAGCTGGTATAAGAAACAAAGGTCGTGGCTCGCATAAAAGGATTAAATCTAAGAAGGAACAAATGATCAGCCGCAAAGGAAAAAGGTCAAGGACATGTAGTGTATGCAATGAAAAAGGTCATGATATTCGGACTTGCGGGATATTGAAAGGCAAACAACAAAAGAAGATGAAGGGAGTCCAGATTGAAAAAGATCTCAGGCACAAAGTCAAAGAGGTCGAAGATGATGAAGCGGAAGGTGAGTTCGAAGATTACAGTGGAGATAGTGATGATGGCAGTGAAGAAGATGATTGGGAAGAGGTTTCAGAGGAGGAAGATTAAATTTTTTAATTGTACATGCGATTTTACACGAGATACATGCGATTAAATACACATGATTTTTTATTATACAAACATGCGATTTAGTATGTAAACATGCGATTTCATATGCATCAGTTTATAAGTAGTTTAACATGCGCTTTTATTGTGTTTTTCATTTTATGACATGCGATTTTGAGTTATCTTTTTATTTTGTTACAAACATGTGTTATTCATTCATACGATTTATATAATAATTAAGCATAAGATGTTTTCAAAACATGTACACAAAACATAAATATAAAATATTTGTTATTGTTTAACACAACTAAAACCATAAAATGATAAACAGAAATCTAGTTTCTTGAAGCAAAGATTTTGTCACGTTCAGCCGAGCTGAACTCCGTCTTCTCTTTCACTGTGTTTAGAGCATCTTTCAGGAAAGAGAAGGCTAAGTCATCGGCTCGAGACTGTTCCTTTATGTGATCCAATGTTGCGTCTCAAAAGCTTGATGGTGGTTCTTCAAGTAGTCTCTCTCACATCCCTTGATTTTTCTTGATTTCTGCAAGAATCTTCCCCTACACATCAAGAATCAAATGAGAAGAGATGACATCGGTGCTTATTTCTGTCAACGTGCGAGTTGACAATAGTTCCTTTGTTGCAATGTTCTTTATTTGTTCTGAATCTTCAGATGACATTTTTGTGTGTGTTTGTGTTCGGTGTCTGAAGGGGTATGGTCCCAAAAACCTTGCGCAGGCGTATAGGACCATACCATTGCCTTACTCCAAGAACATCTCTGATAAGACCATGCGCGGCTGCGCAGTGGTTCTAAACAAGAGGTGGAGGAAAACAGTCTTAGATAACCATGCACCGGAGAAAAGGAGAAACAAACATTCAACTAACACCCTTGCGCAGGCTTGCGCAAGGGAATAGTTAGACTTGAAGATAAAAATCTATACATCTCCGCGCGACTGAAATCAAGACAAAAACAAAGGAACCTTTTCTGTTACAACAAGAAGGACACGTGGCAAAGGCATAACGATTTACAGCTGTAGATCTTCTAGAAGCCTTAAATGCTAATCGTGCATGGCCATTCGGTTATAACTGAAAATGACGTGGCACAATCTTAGACACTCATCTAAATCACGATGATGACACTAACTTGGAGAAGGATCTACCCAAAACCACTTTCCACGTGGTAACTCCCCAACCGTTGATCAAGACTCACGATCTGTGTACGAAGATTAACGGAAGGAAAAATAACTACCAAACGGAAAAGCACTTTCCGTTACTATCTCTGTCGCACCAGTTTCCCGCCAAAAACCGGCTGTAAATAAGCCACTGTAGGTATGATCTCACAAGTTAACTTTCACTTCACTCTCACTTTTACTACTTCTTCTTCTTCCTCGAGATCATTGTACTTATTCTCACGCCGGAGGGTGGTCACGGAGAGAACCCCCATTCTCCCTGTGGCGAGTCAAATGACTTTCTGTTTTGCAGTGATCATCGGAGAAGGAAACCAGCTCAACCCCCGAATCAGTGAGAGGATTAACCCCTTTTATGCAGAGACTAAACCCCTAATCTGATTGACTCCAGTCAATTCTGATCAACGTTTCTTCATTGGCGCCCACTGATTCTTCAATTTCCTTTTCATCTTCTCGTTTGATCCATCTCTTCTCTTCTGTTCTCTATGGCAGAAGCTCCGTCGAATCATCCACCAGGCCCTGGACCAGAGAACAAGGGCAATTTTGCTTACGCTTCCCGTGTCGAGGGGATTGTGGAAGAAGCATCCGATGATAACGATGTCCAGAACAACGTTAATCATGTGAATGATCCTGTTACACCAGGAGTACAACCAGAAATCCCGATAAGCTCAATTTTACCTCTCGGTGGAACTCCAATTTCATGGTACGTGAAATCCCAAGGTGCAATAAACGCAGTCTACGCACAGCTTTGTGCACAACCTGCTCAACTTGCAACACAATCACGTAGATCTGCATCTCAGGTGCGAGCCCCATCCGCACCTCGAGTGTTGCACTATGATGCACCGTCACACATGTTAGTAGATGATACAGAAGTCTATTCCAGATCTACCACTAAGTATGAATCTACTCACTCTGAATCCAGGCGACGAGACCACCGTGATGAGCAGTACTCTCACAAACGTCAATCGGTCCATTCACGTTTGGGCCCGCGTTTCTCTCAGAAGTGGGACACCCAAACCGATGAATATGACAGGACGTATAATGAAGACGACAAAACCAGCGTTTTCAATCGATTGCAGAGAGACCATGCAAGCTACACACCAAAAATACGTGCGGTTTACAACCCAGAAGCGGAGTACGACTACAATCTGATTTACCGACCAACAGAAGCTGCTGAAAACTCAAAGTTTGTCAAAGAGATTGCACTGGCTCCCCTCGAGCGTGCAAAACTACCTTCGAACGTTGGAAAGTTCAATGGATTGTCAGATCCTGATGATCACCTACGCGTGTTCACTAGCGCAGGGTTAGTCGGTGGATGGACACTACCCATGTGGTGCCACTTGTTTGTCCAAACCCTAACAAGCACCGCGCGACTATGGTTTGACAATCTACCTGTGGGTAAGTTAACATCCGGGGTTGATCTGAAGGAAAATTTTCTGGTTCATTTTAGTCAGCAGCGCAGATCCATTCGAGACTCCGCGAATGTTATGAACATCTGGCAGAGGGACAATGAGAGTTTGGAAGATTTCATCACAATGTACAACAAGGAGGTGTTAGAAATTGGAGATGTGCACGACCACTTAATCCGCGTGCATCACAAGGTACAAGGAGGTGTTAGAAATTGGAGATGTGCATGAGCACTTAATCCGCGCGCAGTTCAAATACACGGTGAGGTGCGATGATATGATCAAAGTGTTGTCAGGGACTGAAGGTTTGTCGAAAAGCTGGGAGAAGTTGACGGCGGTAGCCAAAGTCTACGCTCAAACAGAGCGCAATCTAAGTTCCAACAGACCTCCACTGCCTCAGAACCGCCCTCAAGACATGAGTGGAAGCAGTAGTAGGAAATTCAAGAAAAACTGGAAAGGCTCAACTTCAGGCGCATACTCTTCAGATGACGCCCGCGTGACAATCAACAAGATCACAGCGCAAAAAGAAGTCAAGCAAGAAAACCGCGAAGGCAGTGGACGCCACTTACCAAGACACTGGAGGAAGTTCTCAGTACTGAAGATTACCAATTCAAGACACCACCACCAATGAAAAACAAAAGAGGACAAGATCCGAACCTCTACTGCGAATACCGCAAAGACAACGACCACACCACGAACAACTGCATCAGTCTCCGCACAGAAATATAAAAAGCACTCAAGAGTGGAGAGCTTACCCATCTGGTTCAAAACGTGCGCAAAGAAATCAAGCAAATCACGCGTGGAGACGAGGGGCCAAGTAACAAAAAAGCTAAACAAACCTAAGGGTCTATGACAATTCAGCGCGCATAGCTCCTTCATATTTTGCAGGTTCCTCAACTTGTCAACTTATGGTACAAGGACTATTTACGCGCGCAGTAACTTAAGTTTCATTATTTATCCTAACAACAGCTTTGTAATACATGGCCTCTGCGCCCTATCCGAATCAATACAAAGTTCGTTACATTACCTTTTATGTTTTATTACAATTGCATGCAATTCCTTTTGGTAAGCGCAAAAACACTATGGTAACCTAACACAAGTCTCATTAACGGTCTGCAGTCATAGGTACCGCGCAAGATCCAGCCCTACGTTCACAGATGAGCTTTATACCATCTTTATTCGCCTTACCTAAACAAAGTAATTATACCCATGCAAAACATTGTAACTAAAACATACTATTCAAAAAAGTTACTTGCACAGAAGCGCATTAACAAAATACATGCACGACAGTGCATTGACAAAGTTACTTGCGCAACAGTGCAATATCAACATTAGAAACGGGATCTACATCCCAAACCTATTCAACTAATAATGTTCAACAAATACAAAAAACAAGAAGACCTACTCTAAGTCTTCATCATCATCCACTTCATCCGGAAACACTTCTTTCAGTTGCGCCACAAAATCATCAGACTCGAGTGCAGCAACCACCAAATCCATCACTGGAAGGCGCAAGTTGTTATACTCGGTCTTAGCAGCAGCATGGGCGGCTTCGGTATCAACTCCATGTATGGCGGATCTGTTGTTGTCCCAATCAACCTTCAACGCATCATTAACATGCTGGGTACATTCTGTATACCCCTGAGTGTATCCGTCATTGTGCGCAGTAACCATCAGATTGGCAACAGTTTGATCCAAGTCAATGGAGTTGAGGACAGAATTTGCAACCTGCGCAACACAAAGAAATCACAAATCAGAAGATGTGCAAACATATTAGAAATATTACAAGGATTTCACACTCACATTTATAATCCTATGATGCTTCATCCAGAGCATATCACCCTTCAAAGTTTCAACCAGACTCTCCTCCGTCACTTGAGCAGTTTCAGAATTTTCTAACTGCTCTTTAGTCTCGGCCAGACGGCGGGAGGTCTTAGCCTTCTCAACCCTCTCAAGCTGTAAGTCTTTTTTGGCAGACTCAAGCTCCGCCTTAGTTTGTTCCTGATCAGATAACAAAGAAGTAAGTTCTTCTATTTCTTTATTTCTAAGGGCAAGAGTGGCGCAGGTTTGTACCTCTCTCTGCTCGCTTCTCTCTCGATGAGAACGCGCTTCATCATGGGCTGCTTCGGCCTCTGTTTTCTCTTTCTTCAACTTCTCAATCTTTGCCTTGAGATTGTTGATACTATTCCGGAGACCCATCTTCTCACTATTGTCTTTTTCACAAATCTCTCTCCAACGTTTACGCTCTTCTGAAAGAAGAGCAGCTTCAGACTCGGCTTTTCTTTTCCATCCCGCAACAGACCACTCTTCAGTCTTCTGCTCGCTCTCAAACTTGGCTTGATCAGCCTCCAACTTAGCCCTCAGCAGGGCAACCTTTGCCTTCTCTTCACTAGCCTCCTTCTTAGACGCCTCAAAAGCAGCCCACTCTTTGTGCATACTGCGCCATTCGCGCATTATACGGTGGGTGGTGGAAGTAAAGCTGGCAGTCTCTTTAAGATATGCGTGATAGGTTTGATCATGAGAACATTCCTCTTTAAATTTCACCTCAGCAGGAGGAAAAACACCTTGCAACCAATCTCGGCAGATCTGCCAGTCTGAAAAGGTGTCGCCTTGCTTGAGCTTCCACACAGGCGGATGAATTTCAGAAGCTCTCCTCTCTGAATAAGATCTATAATAATAATCCCCCAAAGTTTCCTATGGGCGGATGGGAGAGTCTTCCTCATCATGAGTAAAGAAGCCCTGATCATCGCCAGCTAGGCTTTTCTCAACATTTACTGGAGCAGAAGTAGTGGCGGATGAAGGAATGATTATTACCGGGTCCTCTTAAACAGAGTTCCCTTTCTCTGGGTCTTGTGCCACCACCTTAGGGGACTTGGGCTTGGCAGCACCAACATCAACAGTCTCCTCTTCAACAACCTTCTCTGCCTCAACCTCAATAGACTTTTCTGCTTCAACAGTCTTCTGTACCTCCGTCTCCACAACCCTGGTACCTTCCAGTTGTTCCCTAATGGATGCGGGAGGTGGTGGCGGCGGCAGATCATCATTAAAAACAGATGATGAGCCCGCGTGAACAGAAGGAATAGGCTTTTATGCAAAATGAAAAGTTCATGTTAACTTAAAAAGCATGAGGAAACAAGAAGTCAAGAAGATACTCACCGGGAGAAAGCTTCGCAGCAAGAGCATCCAGGTTACCCTTCTTGCTGATCCTTTTCCTTGTAACCTTCTTCGCAGGCTGCGCCGCAGCTTCACTCTCAGGTTTCCTCTTCACCGCTTTAGTCCTCAGCAAAAGCTCTGGACTGGATTCCAAGTCAATGGGGTCATCAGGGTTCGACGCCGGAATATCTGCGGTATCCCGGGGCTCCGCCTTTAGTTTCCTTAGAGCTATAGGCGCAAGTCTTTCCAATGTTTCAGACACCACTATATAATCACACCAGGATTCAGAGAAACGGCATGTACCTTTCTTCTCTTCCCTTGGAACTTTTGCCTTCAGCGCATCAATTTTCTTCGGCGCAGCAGTAACAGCAGGCACACGTTTCTTTTTCTTCTCAGGGTCTCGATCAGAGAGTAAAAAAGGCGTAAGGTTCACAATGGTGTAAAACTAAAATGGGATATACCGGGCTAGGATTCGAGTTACAGGAACAAGGGCCAAACCAACCACCCAAGAATGGAATCGTCGAGCGAAAACACTTGACAACCTCCTGGAAGCAGCTTTTCTTGCCACAAGACCTTTCTCCATCAATTAGGAATCTGATGCCGTCACTAAACACATTCCCTAAATTGTAGCCATTTTTTGAGTGTTTATTTTTTGGTGTCTAATCCGCATATATATCACCATTGCTCTTGATTTTCTTGACTGTATATCTCTTAAATGTCAACATATACACGTGTGATTTGGTTTACGAAGATTTTTCAATGCTGAGAACCTCGATCAGAGAGTAAAAAAGGCGTAAGGTTCACAATGGTGTAAAACTAAAATGGGATATACCGGGCTAGGATTCGAGTTACAGGAACAAGGGTCAAACCAACCACCCAAGAATGGAATCGTCGAACGAAAACACTTGACAACCTCCTGGAAGCAGCTTTTCTTACCACTAGACCTTTCTCCATCAATTAGGAATCTGATGCCGTCACTAAACACATTCCTTAAATTGTAGCCATTTTTTGAGTGTTTATTTTTTGGTGTCTAATCCGCATATATATCACCATTGCTCTTGATTTTCTTGACTGTATATCTCTTAAATGTCAACATATACACATCTGATTTGGTTTACGAAGATTTTTCAATGCCGAGAACCTCGATCAGAGAGTAAAAAAGGCGTAAGGTTCACAATTGTGTAAAACTAAAATCGGATATACCGGGCTAGGATTCGAGTTACAGGAACAAGGGCCAAACCAACCACCCAAGAATGGAATCGTCGAGTGAAAACACTTGACAACCTCCCGGAAGCAGATTTTCTTGTCACTAGACCTTTCTCCATTAATTAGGAATCTGATGCCGTCACTAAACATATTCCTTAAACTGTAGCCATTTTTTGAGTGTTTATTTTTTGGTGCCTACTCCGCATATATATCACCATTGCTCTTGATTTTCTTGACTGTATATCTCTTATATGTCAACATATACACGTGTGATTTAGTTTACGGGGATTTTTCAATGTCGAGAACCTCGATCAGAGAGTAAAAAAGGCGTAAGGTTCACAATGGTGTAAAACTAAAATGGGATATACCAGGCTAGGATTCGAGTTACAGGAACAAGGGCCAAACCAACCACCCAAGAATGGAATCGTCGAGCGAAATGTGACAACTCGGACTTTAGACTTGCTTTGATGTAACGTTACGTGTCTATGCGATATCTTGAATTAATGAATGTTGCGTGAACTTTGTGAAAATGTGTAATGTGTTGTGTTTATATTGTATGTATGTATGTACTGAACCGCACAAGGATCGCACAACACACACACCTACACTTGACCGCACAAAGCCGTTGGGCTTTACACCTTGTACGCGGACCAATAGGGCAGCCCATGTAAGGGCCGGCCCACCCCCTCTAAACCGTGTAAACACCTTAGGGACTTGGTCTTTTCTCATTTGTTACACAACACAAGAACACACACCAAGAACCCTAGTCTTTTCTCTCTCTCTCTCTCTCTCGGAACCGGAGATCGCACTCATCCTTCCAAGCTCTCGGCTCCACCATTGTTACATATCGGTTAGTGTGTTTAGCATTGTTTTCTTTGACTATTTGATGTTATGATGCATATATGTGATTCTTATGTGCATGTAAATCGGATTTGTTTCTGGATTGATGTTAACCGAATGCTTGTTAACCGGTTATAGTTTCATAGGTATCGAATGGTATGGTAAATGTGAAACCGAATAGATGCTAACCCGGATATCATGTTCTGTTAGTTTAATTGTTATGAGATAGTTGATTATTAGATGCTTATGTCCAGAATTTCGGATTGTTCATATGATTGATTGATGTTTATAAAACGGTTTCATGATTGTTATATTGTTCATATGGAATTGAATTAGGGTTTCTATGAGTTAGCCTTAAATTACTTTGTTTTGATCGATTATGATGAAAATAGAAACTGTTGGCATTGTTGATTGATAATCATAAGAATGGAAACCATTGAATTTAGTCAAAGGAATTAATTTGATTTGCGTAACTGATTGCTTGAAGTATGGATGTTGGTTAATCAATCGCACAAGAGTAAACATACCAGCCCACTCGTACAAGGTGTCGGGTCGCACAAGGGAAGTCTATTCGCACAAGGTCCCTTGGACCGCACAAGTCATTTAATCAGTGGGCTGGGTATACATGCTTGACTGGGCTGGTACGGATCGCACAAGGCCTATGTGTTGGGCCGTAGTTACTATTCAGAGTTGAACTGCTAGAGCCCTGGGCCGGACAGCCCAATACTTCCGTCGTACAAGAGGCATGAACCGCACAAGTACGTTAGTACACATATTATTAAACTGTTGGGCCAGAGGGTTTATTGGGCTGGGTCTGCCCAATCGCACAACACCGACCGGAACGCACAAGCGCACCCATGTGTTATTTGGGCCGAAAGCGTTAAACTGTTTAATTGTATGTTGGACTTCTTCTATGTTGGGCCGAGAAGGTGTTATTGATCTGTTTTAATAATTGGGCATGTGTTAGTTGAATCGCACAACGAGTTGGGCCAATATTAATTGGGCTTCTTGATACATTACTTGATTTACATGTGATTGCCATGATATATATACGTGCTAGTAACGTGTTAACCTGTATGATACATACGTGCACTATTTGAACCGAACCTGACTTGTGTGGTAACCCTGTTAGGACGTGGTTGACCACCCTTAGTTCAAGAGTCTTTTATTTGTGTATCTGCCGAGCAAACCAAGGTGAGTTCACACAGCCAAGCCATGGGATTCCCGGGTTGGGAATTGGGTTGGATATGTTGATAATAAAAGAGTTACTCGTACTTACGCATTCACTAGACTATAGACCATCGTCCTCAGGATAGTCAGGACACGTTACGTAAAGCCTACGTAACCCACTATTTGCCATTTGTCTCCCGGGTCGGGAGGACACGTTACGTAAAGCCTACGTAACCCAATACCTTCTACTGTCTTCCGGGTCGGAAGGACACGCTGCGTAAAGCCTACGTAGCCCCCCACGCGTACCACTGTCCTCGGGGAAGGGCACGTCACGTAAAGCCTACGTGACCCAGTACGTACTCCTGTTCTCGGTAAAGAAGAACACATGGTTGGAAGTTAGTCTAGTAAGTACCACTGATGAGAAGCCCTCATTAGTAAGGATAAACGTGGGAAGCCCTCACCGGTAATATAAACACAAGGTTTGGGAAGCCCCCACCTTTAGTACGTACTAGTATGGGAAGCCCCCACTAGCTAAACTTATGCACTATGTTATGAACTTACCTTCTGTGAACTCGCTCAACTAGTTTGTTGATTATTTGCTGCATGCCTTGCAAGACCTTAGGTATACTTGGAGCTTGCACCAGAGGAGAAGCGGGTCGTTGTGGACAGGAACATGTGAATGCTTATTAAACATTTAATTACATTCACACATTGATACTTATGCTTTGGGTTTTACATTTAATGCTTCCGCTACATATATAACGTTTGGTTTTGAACATCAGTCGCATCTATTATTATTATTATTAAATGCTATGTTTGATATGATTGATGGCTTGATCCTGGTCATGTCACGCCTCCAAGCGGTGGTACTCCGCGTGTGGATTTTGGGGGTGTGACACGAAAACACTTGACAACCTCTTGGAAGCAGCTTTTCTTGCCACCAGACCTTTCTCCATTAATTAGAAATCTGATGCCGTCACTAAACACATTCCTTAAAATTGTAGCCATTTTTTTAGTGTTTATTTTTTGGTGTCTAATCCGCAAATATATCACCATTGTTCTTGATTTTCTTCATTGTATATCTCTTAATTGTCAACATATACACGTGTGATTTGGTTTATGAAGATTTTTCAATGCCGAGAACCTCGATCAGAGAGTTAAAAAGGCGTAAGGTACACAATGATGTAAACTAAAATGGGATATAGCGGGCTAGGATCCGAGTTACAGGAACAAGGGCCAAACCAACCACCAAAGAATGGAATCGTCGAGCGAAAACACTTGACAACCTCCTGGAAGCAGCTTTTCTTGCCACTAAACCTTTCTCCATCAATTAGGAATCTTATGCCGTCACTAAACACATTCCTTAAAATTGTAGCCATTTTTTAGTGTTTATTTTTTGGTGTCTAATCCGCAAATATATCACCATTGTTCTTGATTTTCTTCATTGTATATCTCTTAATTGTCAACATATACACGTGTGATTTGGTTTAGGAAGATTTTTCAATGCCGAGAACCTCGATCAGAGAGTAAAAAAGGCGTAAGGTTCACAATGGTGTAAAACTAAAATGGGATATACCGGGCTAGGATTCGAGTTACGGGAACAAGGGCCAAACCAACCACCCAGGAATGGAATCGTCGAGCGAAAACACTTGACAACCTCCTGGAAGCAGCCTTTCTTGCCACCAGACCTTTCTCCATCAATTAGGAATCTGATGCCGTCACTAAACACATTCCTTAAATAGTAGCCATTTTTTGAGTGTTTATTTTTTGGTGTCTAATCCGTATATATATCACCATTGCTCTTGATTTTCTTGACTACGTATCTCTTAAATGTCAACATATACACGTGTAATTTGGTTTTCGAGGATTTTTTAATGCCGAGAACCTCGACTAGAGAGTAAAAAAGGCGTAAGGTTCACAATGGTGTAAAACTAAAATGGGATATACCGGGCTAGGATTCGAGTTATAGGAACAAGGGCCAAACCAACCACCCAAGAATGGAATCGTAGAGCGAAAACACTTGACAACCTCCTGGAAGCATGTTTTCTTGCCACCAGACCTTTCTCCATCAATTAGGAATCTCATGCTGTCACTAAACAAATTCCTTAAATTGTAGCCATTTTTTGAGTGTTTATTTTTTGGTGTCTAATCCGCATATATATCACCAATGCGCTTGATTTTCATGACTGTATATCTCTTAAATGTCAACATATACACGTGTGATTTGGTTTACGATGATTTTCAATGCCGAGAACCTCGATCAGAGAGTAAAAAAGGCGTAAGGTTCACAATGGCGTAAAACTAAAATGCGATATACCGGTCTGGGATTCGAGTTACCGGAACAAGGGCTAAACCAACCACCAAAGAATGGAATCGTCGAGCGAAAACACTTGACAACCTCCTGGAGGCAGCCTTTCTTGCCACCAGACCTTTCTCCATAAATTAGGAATTTGATGCCCTCACTAAACACATTCCTTAAATTGTAGCCATTTTTTGAGTGTTTATTTTTTGGCGTCTATTCCGCATATATATTACCATTGCTCTTGATTTTCTTGACTATGTATCTCTTAAATGTCAACATATACACGTGTAATTTGGTTTTCAAGGATTTTTTAATGCCGAGAACCTCGACCAGAGAGTAAAAAAGGCGTAAGGTTCACAATGGTGTAAAACTAAAATGGGATATATCGGGGTAGGATTCGAGTTATAGGAACAAGGGCTAAACCAACCACCCAAGAATGGACTCGTCGAGCGAAAACACTTGACAACCTTCCTGGAAGCAGCTTTTCTTGCCACCAGACCTTTCTCCATTAATTAGGAATCTGATGCCGTCACTAAACACATTCCTTAAATTGTAGCCATTTTTTGAGTGTTTATTTTTTGGTTTCTAATCCGCATATATATTTCACCATTGCTCTTGATTTTCTTGACGATGTATCTCTTAAATGTCAACATATACACGTGTGATTTGGTTTTCGAGTATTTTTCAATGCCGAGAACCTCGATCAGAGAGTAAAAAAGTCGTAAGGTTCACAATGGTGTAAAACTAAAATGGGATATTCCAGGCTTGGATTCGAGTTACAGGAACAAGGGGCAAATCAACCACTCAAGAATGGGATCGTCGAGCGAAAACACTTGACAACCTCCTGGAAGAAGCTTTTCTTGCCACCAGACCTTTCTCCATCAATTAGGAATCTGATGCCGTCACTAAACACATTCCTTAAATTGTAGCCATTTTTTGAGTGTTTATTTTTTGGTGTCTAATCCGCATATATATCACCATTGTTCTTGATTTTCTTCATTGTATACCTCTTAATTGTCAACATATACACGTGTGATTTGGTTTATGAAGATACTTCAATGCCGAGAACCTTGATCAGAGAGTTAAAAAGGCGCATGGTTCACAATGGTGTAAAACTAAAATGGGATATACCGGGCTAGGATCCGAGTTACAGGAACAAGGGCCAAACCAACCATCCAAGAATGGAATCGTTTAGCGAAAACACTTGACAACCTCCTGGAAGCAGCTTTTCTTGCCACCAGACCTTTCTCCATCAATTAGGAATCTAATGCCGTCACTAAACACATTCCTTAAATTGTAGCCATTTTTTGAGTGTTTATTTTTTTGGTTTCTAATCCGCATATATATCACCATTGCTCTTAATTTTCTTGACTATGTATCTCTTAAATGTCAACATATACACGTGTGATTTGGTTTTCGAGTATTATTCAATGCCGAGAACTTCGATCAGAGAGTAAAAAAGGTGTAAGGTTCACAATGGTGTAAAACTAAAAAGGGATATACCGGGATAGGATTCGAGTTACAGGAACAAGGGCCAAACCAACCACCCAAGAATGGAATCGTCGAGCGAAAACACTTGACAACCTCCTGGAAGCAGCCTTTCTTGCCACCAGACCTTTCTCCATCAATTAGGAATCTGATGCTGTCACTAAACACATTCCTTAAATTGTAGCCATTTTTTGAGTTTTTATTTTTTGGTGTCTAATCCGCATATATATATATATATATATATATATATATATATATATATATATATATATATATCACCATTGCTCTTGATTTTCTTGACTATGTATCTCTTAAATGTCAACATATACACGTGTAATTTGGTTTTCGAGGATTTTTCAATGCCGAGAACCTCGATCAGTGAGTAAAAAAGGCGTAAGGTTCACAATGGTGTAAAACTAAAATGGGATATACCGGGCTAGGATTCGAGTTACAGGAACAAGGGCTAAACCAACCACCCTAGAATGGAATCGTCGAGCGAAAACACTTGACAACCTCATGGAAGAAGCGTTTCTTGCCACAAGACCTTTCTCCATTAATTAGGAATTCAATGCCATCACTAAACACATTCTTGAAATTGTAGCCATTTTTTGAGTGTTTATTTTTTGGTGTCTAATCCGCATATATATCACCATTGCTCTTGATTTTCTTAACTGTATATCTCTTAAATGCCAACATATACACCTGTGATTTGGTTTACTAAGATTTTTCAATGCCGAGAACCTCGATCAGAGAGGAAAAAAGGCGTAAGATTCACAATGGTGTAAAACTAAGATGGGATATACCGTGCTAGGATTCAAGTTACAGGAGCAAGGGCCAAAGCAACCACCCAAGAATGGAATCGTCGAGCGAAAACACTTGACAACCTCCTGGAAGCAGCTTTTCTTGCCACCAGACCTTTCTCCATCAATTAGGAATCTGATGCCGTCACTAAACACGTTCCTTAAATTGTAGCCGTTTTTGAGTGTTTATTTTTTGGTGTCTAATCCGCATATATATCACCATTGTTCTTGATTTTCTTCACTGTATATCTCTTAATTGTCAACATATACACGTGTGGTTTGGTATATGAAGATATTTCAATGCCGAGAACCTCAATCAGAGAGTAAAAAAGTCGTAAGGCTCACAATGGTGTAAAACTAAAATGGGATATATCGGGCTAGGATTCGAGTTACATGAACAAGGGCTAAACCAACCACCCAAGAATGGAATCGTCGAGCGAAAACACTTGACAACCTCCTAGAGGCAGCCTTTCTTGCCACCAGACCTTTCTCCATTAATTAGGAATCTGATGCCGTCACTAAACACATTCCTTAAATTGTAGCCATTTTTTGAGTGTTTATTTTTTGGCGTCTATTCCGCATATATATTACCATTGCTCTTGATTTTCTTGACTATGTATTTCTTAAATGTCAACATATACACGTGTAATTTGGTTTTCAAGGATTTTTTAATGCTGAGAACCTCGACCAGAGAGTAAAAAAGGCGTAAGGTTCACAATGGTGTAAAACTAAAATGGGATATATCGGGCTAGGATTCGAGTTATAGGAACAAGGGCCAAACCAACCACCCAAGAATGGAATCCTAGAGCGAAAACACTTGACAACCTCCTGGAAGCATGTTTTCGTGCCACCAGACCTTTCTCCATCAATTAGGAATCTCATGCTGTCACTAAACACATCCTTAAATTGTAGCCATTTTTTGAGTGTTTATTTTTTGGTGTCTAATCCGCATATATATCACCATTGCGCTTGATTTTCATGACTGTATATCTCTTAAATGTCAACATATACACGTGTGATTTGGTTGACGATGATTTTCAATGCTGAGTACCTCGATCAGAGAGTAAAAAAGGCGTAAGGTTCACAATGGCGTAAAACTAAAATGCGATATACCGGTCTAGGATTCGAGTTACCGGAACAAGGGCTAAACCAACCACCCAAGAATGGACTCGTCGAGCGAAAACACTTGACAACCTCCTGGAAGCAACTTTTCTTGCCACCAGACCTTTCTCCATTAATTAGGAATCTGATGCCGTCACTAAACACATTCCTTAAATTGTAGCCATTTTTTGAGTGTTTATTTTTTGGTTTCTAATCCGCATATATATTTCACCATTGCTCTTGATTTTCTTGACTATGTATCTCTTAAATGTCAACATATACACGTGTGATTTGGTTTTCGAGTATTTTTCAATGCCGAGAACCTCGATCAGAGAGTAAAAAAGTCGTAAGGTTCACAATGGTGTAAAACTAAAATGGGATATACCAGGCTTGGATTCGAGTTACAGGAACAAGGGGCAAATCAACCACACAAGAATGGAATCGTCGAGCGAAAACACTTGACAACCTCCTGGAAGAAGCTTTTCTTGCCACCAGACCTTTCTCCATCAATTAGGAATCTGATGCCGTCACTAAACACATTCCTTAAATTGTAGCCATTTTTTTAGTGTTTATTTTTTGGTGTCTAATCCGCATATATATCACCATTGTTCTTGATTTTCTTCACTGTATACCTCTTAATTGTCAACATATACACGTGTGATTTGGTTTATGAAGATACTTCATTGTCGAGAACCGTGATCAGAGAGTTAAAAAGACGTAAGGTTCACAATGGTGTAAAACTAAAATGGGATATACCGGGCTAGGATCCGAGTTACAGGAACAAGGGCCAAACCAACCACCCAAGAATGGAATCAACTAGCGAAAACACTTGACAACCTCCTGGAAGCAGCTTTTCTTGCCACCAGACCTTTCTCCATCAATTAGGAATCTAATGCCGTCACTAAACACATTCCTTAAATTGTAGCCATTTTTGAGTGTTTAATTTTTGGTTTCTAATCCGCATATATATCACCATTGCTCTTAATTTTATTGACTATGTATCTCTTAAATGTCAACATATACACGTGTGATTTCGTTTTCGAGTATTTTTCAATGCCGAGAACTTCGATCAGAGAGTAAAAAAGGCGTAAGGTTCACAATGGCGTAAAATTAAAATGGGATATACCGGTCTAGGATTCGAGTTACAGGAACAAGGGCCAAACCAACCACCCAAGAATGGAAACGTCGAGCGAAAACACTTGACAACCTACTGGAAGCAGCTTTTCTTGCCACCAGACCTTTCTCCATCAATTAGGAATCTGATGCCGTCACTAAACACATTCCTTAAATTTTAGCCATTTTTGAGTGTTTATTTTTTGGTGTCTAATCCGCATATATATCACCATTGCTCTTGATTTTCTTGACTGTATATCTTTTAAATGTCAACATACACACGTGTGATTTAGTTTACGAAGATTTTTCAATGCCGAGAACCTCGAACAGAGAGTAAAAAAGCCGTAAGGTTCACAATGGTGTAAAACTAAAATGGGATATGCCGTGCTAGGATTCGAGTAACAGGAACAAGGGCCAAACCAACCACCCAATAATGGAATCGTCGAGCGAAAACACTTGACAACCTCCTGGAAGCAGTTTTTCTTGCCACCAGACCTTTAACCATCAATTAGAAATCTGATGCCGTCACTAAACACATTCCTTAAATTGTAGCCATTTTTTGAGTGTTTATTTTTTGGTGTCTAATCCGCATATATATCACCATTGCTCTTGATTTTCTTGACTGTATATCTCTTAAATGTCAACATATACACGTTTGATTTAGCTTACGAAGATACTTCATTGCCGAGAACCGTGATCAGAGAGTTAAAAAGACGTAAGGTTCACAATGGTGTAAAACTAAAATGGGATATATCGGGCTAGGATTCGAGTTACATGAACAAGGGCTAAACCAACCACCCAAGAATGGAATCGTCGAGCGAAAACACTTGACAACCTCCTAGAGGCAGCCTTTCTTGCCACCAGACCTTTCTCCATTAATTAGGAATCTGATGCCGTCACTAAACACATTCCTTAAATTGTAGCCATTTTTTGAGTGTTTATTTTTTGGCGTCTATTCCGCATATATATTACCAATGCTCTTGATTTTCTTGACTATGTATTTCTTAAATGTCAACATATACACGTGTAATTTGGTTTTCAAGGATTTTTTAATGCTGAGAACCTCGACCAGAGAGTAAAAAAGGCGTAAGGTTCACAATGGTGTAAAACTAAAATGGGATATATCGGGCTAGGATTCGAGTTATAGGAACAAGGGCCAAACCAACCACCCAAGAATGGAATCCTATAGCGAAAACACTTGACAACCTCCTGGAAGCATGTTTTCGTGCCACCAGACCTTTCTCCATCAATTAGGAATCTCATGCTGTCACTAAACACATCCTTATATTGTAGCCATTTTTTGAGTGTTTATTTTTTGGTGTCTAATCCGCATATATATCACCATTGCGCTTGATTTTCATGACTGTATATCTCTTAAATGTCAACATATACACGTGTGATTTGGTTGACGATGATTTTCAATGCTGAGAACCTCGATCAGAGAGTAAAAAAGGCGTAAGGTTCACAATGGCGTAAAACTAAAATGCGATATACCGGTCTAGGATTCGAGTTACCGGAACAAGGGCTAAACCAACCACCCAAGAATGGACTCGTCGAGCGAAAACACTTGACAACCTCCTGGAAGCAACTTTTCTTGCCACCAGACCTTTCTCCATTAATTAGGAATCTGATGCCGTCACTAAACACATTCCTTAAATTGTAGCCATTTTTTGAGTGTTTATTTTTTGGTTTCTAATCCGCATATATATTCACCATTGCTCTTGATTTTCTTGACTATGTATCTCTTAAATGTCAACATATACACGTGTGATTTGGTTTTCGAGTATTTTTCAATGCCGAGAACCTCGATCAGAGAGTAAAAAAGTCGTAAGGTTCACAATGGTGTAAAACTAAAATGGGATATACCAGGCTTGGATTCGAGTTACAGGAACAAGGGGCCAAATCAACCACACAAGAATGGAATCGTCGAGCGAAAACACTTGACAACCTCCTGGAAGAAGCTTTTCTTGCCACCAGACCTTTCTCCATCAATTAGGAATCTGATGCCGTCACTAAACACATTCCTTAAATTGTAGCCATTTTTTGAGTGTTTATTTTTTGGTGTCTAATCCGCATATATATCACCATTGTTCTTGATTTTCTTCACTGTATACCTCTTAATTGTCAACATATACACGTGTGATTTGGTTTATGAAGATACTTCATTGCCGAGAACCGTGATCAGAGAGTTAAAAAGACGTAAGGTTCACAATGGTGTAAAACTAAAATGGGATATACCGGGCTAGGATCCGAGTTACAGGAACAAGGGCCAAACCAACCACCCAAGAATGGAATCGTCTAGCGAAAACACTTGACAACCTCCTGGAAGCAGCTTTTCTTGCCACCAGACCTTTCTCCATCAATTAGGAATCTAATGCCGTCACTAAACACATTCCTTAAATTGTAGCCATTTTTTGAGTGTTTAATTTTTGGTTTCTAATCCGCATATATATCACCATTGCTCTTAATTTTCTTGACTATGTATCTCTTAAATGTCAACATATACACGTGTAATTTGGTTTTCGAGGATTTTTCAATGCCGAGAACCTCGATCAGTGAGTAAAAAAGGCGTAAGGTTCACAATGGTGTAAAACTAAAATGGGATATACCGGGCTAGGATTTGAGTTACAGGAACAAGGGCTAAACCAACCACCCGAGAATGGAATCGTCGAGCGAAAACACTTGACAACCTCATGGAAGAAGCGTTTCTTGCCACCAGACCTTTCTCCATTAATTAGGAATTCGATGCCGTCACTAAACACATTCTTGAAATTGTAGCCATTTTTTGAGTGTTTATTTTTTGGTGTCTAATCCGCATATATATCACCATTGCTCTTGATTTTCTTAACTGTATATCTCTTAAATGTCAACATATACACCTGTGATTTGGTTTACAAAGATTTTTCAATGCCGAGAACCTTGATCAGAGAGTAAAAAAGGCGTAAGGTTCACAATGGTGTAAAACTAAGATGGGATATACCGTGCTAGGATTCGAGTTACAGGAGCAAGGGCCAAAGCAACCACCCAAGAATGGAATCGTCAAGCGAAAACACTTGACAACCTCCTGGAAGCAGCTTTTCTTGCCACCAGACCTTTCTCCATCAATTAGGAATCTGATGCCGTCACTAAACACATTCCTTAAATTGTAGCCGTTTTTTGAGTGTTTATTTTTTGGTGTCTAATCCGCATATATATCACCATTGTTCTTGATTTTCTTCACTGTATATCTCTTAGTTGTCAACATATACACGTGTGATTTGGTTTATGAAGATATTTCAATGCCGAGAACCTCTATCAGAGAGTAAAAAAGTCGTATGGTTCACAATGGTGTAAAACTAAAATGTGATATACCGGGCCAGGATTCGAGTTACAGGAACAAGGGCTAAACCAACCAACCAAGAATGGAATCGTCGAGCGAAAACACTTGATAACCTCCTGGAGGCAGCCTTTCTGGCCACCAGACCTTTCTCCATCAATTAGGAATCTGATGTCGTCACTAAACACATTCCTTAAATTGTAGCCATTTTTTGAGTGTTTATTTTTTGGCGTCTATTCCGCATATATATTACCATTGCTCTTGATTTTCTTGACTATGTATCTCTTAAATGTCAACATATACACGTGTAATTTGGTTTTCAAGGATTTTTTTATGCCGAGAACCTCGACCAGAGAGTAAAAAAGGCGTAAGGTTCACAATGGTGTAAAACTAAAATGGGATATATCGGGCTAGGATTCGAGTTATAGGAACAAGGGCCAAACCAACCACCCAAGAATGGAATCGTCGAGCGAAAACACTTGACAACCTCCTGGAAGCATGTTTTCTTGCCACCAGACCTTTCTCCATCAATTAGGAATCTCATGCTGTCACTAAACACATTCCTTAAATTGTAGCCATTTTTTGAGTGTGTATTTTTTGGTGTCTAATCCGCATATATATCACCATTGCGCTTAATTTTCATGACTGTATATCTCTTAAATGTCAACATATACACGTATGATTTGGTTTACGATGATTTTCAATGCCGAGAACCTCGATCAGAGAGTAAAAAAGGCGTAAGGTTCACAATGGCGTAAAACTAAAATGCGATATACGGTCTAGGATTCGAGTTACAGGAACAAGCGCCAAACCAACCACCCAAGAATGGAATCGTCGAGCGAAAACACTTGACAACCTCCTGGAAGCAGCCTTTCTTGCCACCCGACCGTTTCTCCATCAATTAGGAATCTGATGCTGTCACTAAATACATTCCTTAAATTGTAGCCATTTTTTGAGTGTTTATTTTTTGGTGTCTAATCCGCATATATATCACCATCGCGCTTGATTTTCATGAGTGTATATCTCTTAAATGTCAACATATACACGTGTGATTTGGTTTACGATGATTTTTCAAAGCCGAGAACCTCGATCAGAGAGTAAAAAAGGCGTAAGGTTCACAATGGCGTAAAATTAAAATGGGATATACCGGTCTAGGATTCGAGTTACAGGAACAAGGGCCAAACCAACCACCTAAGAATGGAATCGTCGAGCGAAAACACTTGACAACCTCCTGGAAGCAGCTTTTCTTGCCACCAGACCTTTCTCCATCAATTAGGAATCTGATGCCGTCACTAAACACATTCCTTAAATTGTAGCCATTTTTGAGTGTTTATTTTTTGGTGTCTAATCCGCATATATATCACCATTGCTCTTGATTTTCTTGACTGTATATCTCTTAAATGTCAACATATACACGTGTGATTTAGTTTACGAAGATTTTTCAATGCCGAGAACCTCGATCAGAGAGTAAAAAAGGCGTAAGGTTCACAATGGTGTAAAACTAAAATGGGATATACCGTGCTAGGATTCGAGTTACAGGAACAAGGGCCAAACCAACCACCCAATAATGGAATCGTCGAGCGAAAACACTTGACAACCTCCTGGAAGCAGCTTTTCTTGCCACCAGACCTTTACCATCAATTAGGAAATCTGATGCCGTCACTAAACACATTCCTTAAATTGTAGCCATTTTTTGAGTGTTTATTTTTTGGTGTCTAATCCGCATATATATCACCATTGCTCTTGATTTTCTTGACTGTATATCTCTTAAATGTCAACATATACACGTTTGATTTAGCTTACGAAGATTTTTGAATGCCGAGAACCTCGATCAGAGAGTAAAAAAAAGGCATAAGGTTCACAATGGTGTAAAACTAAAATGGGATATACCGGGCTAGGATTCAAGTTACAGGAACAAGGGCCAAACCAACCACCCAAGAATGGAAGCGAAAACACTTGATAACCTCCTGGAAACAGCTTTTCTTGCCACCATACCTTTCTCCATCAATTCGGAATCTGATGCCGTTACTAATCACATTCCTTAAATTTTAGACATTTTTTTAAGTGTTTATTTTTTGGTTTCTAATACACAAATATATCACCATTGCTCTTGATTTTCTTGACTGCATATCTATTAAATGTCAACATATACACGTGTGATTTAGTTTACGAAGATTTTTCAATGCCGAGAACCTCGATCAGAGAGTAAAAACGGCGCAAGGTTCACATGTGGTTAAACTAAAATGGGATATACCGGGATAGGATTCGAGTTACAAGAACAAGGGCCAAACCAACCACCCAAGAATGGAATCGTCGAGCGAAAACACTTGACAACCTCCTGGAAGCAGCTTTTCTTGCCACCAGACCTTTCTCCATTAATTAGGAATCTGATGCCGTCGCTAAACACATTCCTTAGATTGTAGCCATTTTTTAAGTGTTTATTTTTTGGTTTCTAATCCGCATATATATCACCATTGCTCTTTATTTTCTTGACTGTATATCTCTTAAATGTCAACACATACACGTGTGATTTAGTTTACGAATACTTTTCAATGTCGTGAACCTCGACCAGAGAGTAAAAAAGGCGTAAGGTTCACAATGGTGTAAAGCTAAAATTGGATATAACGGGCTAGGATTCGAGTTACAGGAACAAGGGACAAACCAACCACCCAAGAATGGAATCGTCGAGCGAAAACACTTGACAACCTCCTGGAAGCAGCTTTTCTTGCCACCAGACCTTTCTCCATCAATTAGGAATCTGATGCCGTCACTAAACACATTCCTTAAATTGTAGCCATTTTTTGAGTGTTTATTTTTTGGTGTCTAATCCGCATATATATCACCATTGCTCTTGATTTTCTTGACTGTATATCTCTTAAATGTCAACATATACACGTGTGATTTAGTTTACGAAGATTTTTCAATGCCGAGAACCTCGATCAGAGAGTAAAAAAGGCGTAAGGTTCACAATGGTGTAAAACTAAAATGGGATATACCGGGCTAGGATTCGAGTTACAGGAACAAGGGCCAAACCAACCACCCAAGAATGGAATCGTCGAGCGAAAACACTTGACAACCTCCTGGAAGCAGCTTTTCTTGCCACCAGACCTTTCTCCATCAATTAGGAATCTGATGCCGTCACTAAACACATTCCTTAAATTGTAGCCATTTTTGAGTGTTTATTTTTTGGTGTCTAATCCGCATATATATCACCATTGCTCTTGATTTTCTTGACTGTATATCCCTTAAATGTCAACATATACACGTTTGATTTAGCTTACGAAGATTTTTGAATGCCGAGAACCTCGATCGGAGAGTAAAAAAAGGCATAAGGTTCACAATGGTGTAAAACTAAAATGGGATATACCGGGCTAGGATTTAAGTTACAGGAACAAGGGCCAAACCAACCACCCAAGAATGGAAGCGAAAACACTTGATAATCTCCTGGAAGCAGCTTTTCTTGCCACCATACCTTTCTCCATCAATTCGAAATCTGATGCCGTTACTAATCACATTACTTAAATTTTAGCCATTTTTTGAGTGTTTATTTTTTGGTGTCTAATACACAAATATATCACCATTGCTCTTGATTTTCTTGACTGCATATCTCTTAAATGTCAACATATACACGTGTGATTTAGTTTACGAAAATTTTTCAATGCCGAGAACCTCGATCAGAGAGTAAAAACGGCACAAGGTTCACAATGTTGTAAAACTAAAATGGGATATACCGGGATAGGATTCGAGTTACAGGAACAAGGGCCAAACCAACCACCCAAGAATGGAATCGTCGAGCGAAAACACTTGACAACCTCCTGGAAGCAGCTTTTCTTGCCACCAGACCTTTCTCCATCAATTAGGAATCTGATGCCGTCACTAAACACATTCCTTAAATTGTAGCCATTTTTTGAGTGTTTATTTTTTGGTGTCTAATCCGCATATATATCACCATTGCTCTTGATTTTCTTGACTGTATATCTCTTAAATGTCAACATATACACGTGTGATTTAGTTTACGAAGATTTTTCAATGCCGAGAACCTCGATCAGAGAGTAAAAAAGGCGTAAGGTTCACAATGGTGTAAAACTAAAATGGGATATACCGGGCTAGGATTCGAGTTACAGGAACAAGGGCCAAACCAACCACCCAAGAATGGAATCGTCGAGCGAAAACACTTGACAACCTCCTGGAAGCAGCTTTTCTTGCCACCAGACCTTTCTCCATCAATTAGGAATCTGATGCCGTCACTAAACACATTCCTTAAATTGTAGCCATTTTTTGAGTGTTTATTTTTTGGTGTCTAATCCGCATATATATCACCATTGCTCTTGATTTTCTTGACTGTATATCTCTTAAATGTCAACATATACACGTGTGATTTAGTTTACGAAGATTTTTCAATGCCGAGAACCTCGATCAGAGAGTAAAAAAGGCGTAAGGTTCACAATGGTGTAAAACTAAAATGGGATATACCGGGCTAGGATTCGAGTTACAGGAACAAGGGCCAAACCAACCACCCAAGAATGGAATCGTCGAGCGAAAACACTTGACAACCTCCTGGAAGCAGCTTTTCTTGCCACCAGACCTTTCTCCATCAATTAGGAATCTGATGCCGTCACTAAACACATTCCTTAAATTGTAGCCATTTTTTGAGTGTTTATTTTTTGGTGTCTAATCCGCATATATATCACCATTGCTCTTGATTTTCTTGACTGTATATCTCTTAAATGTCAACATATACACGTGTGATTTAGTTTACGAAGATTTTTCAATGCCGAGAACCTCGATCAGAGAGTAAAAAAGGCGTAAGGTTCACAATGGTGTAAAACTAAAATGGGATATACCGGGCTAGGATTCGAGTTACAGGAACAAGGGCCAAACCAACCACCCAAGAATGGAATCGTCGAGCGAAAACACTTGACAACCTCCTGGAAGCAGCTTTTCTTGCCACCAGACCTTTCTCCATCAATTAGGAATCTGATGCCGTCACTAAACACATTCCTTAAATTGTAGCCATTTTTTGAGTGTTTATTTTTTGGTGTCTAATCCGCATATATATCACCATTGCTCTTGATTTTCTTGACTGTATATCTCTTAAATGTCAACATATACACGTGTGATTTAGTTTACGAAGATTTTTCAATGCCGAGAACCTCGATCAGAGAGTAAAAAAGGCGTAAGGTTCACAATGGTGTAAAACTAAAATGGGATATACCGGGCTAGGATTCGAGTTACAGGAACAAGGGCCAAACCAACCACCCAAGAATGGAATCGTCGAGCGAAAACACTTGACAACCTCCTGGAAGCAGCTTTTCTTGCCACCAGACCTTTCTCCATCAATTAGGAATCTGATGCCGTCACTAAACACATTCCTTAAATTGTAGCCATTTTTTGAGTGTTTATTTTTTGGTGTCTAATCCGCATATATATCACCATTGCTCTTGATTTTCTTGACTGTATATCTCTTAAATGTCAACATATACACGTGTGATTTAGTTTACGAAGATTTTTCAATGCCGAGAACCTCGATCAGAGAGTAAAAAAGGCGTAAGGTTCACAATGGTGTAAAACTAAAATGGGATATACCGGGCTAGGATTCGAGTTACAGGAACAAGGGCCAAACCAACCACCCAAGAATGGAATCGTCGAGCGAAAACACTTGACAACCTCCTGGAAGCAGCTTTTCTTGCCACCAGACCTTTCTCCATCAATTAGGAATCTGATGCCGTCACTAAACACATTCCTTAAATTGTAGCCATTTTTTGAGTGTTTATTTTTTGTGTCTAATCCGCATATATATCACCATTGCTCTTGATTTTCTTGACTGTATATCTCTTAAATGTCAACATATACACGTGTGATTTAGTTTACGAAGATTTTTCAATGCCGAGAACCTCGATCAGAGAGTAAAAAAGGCGTAAGGTTCACAATGGTGTAAAACTAAAATGGGATATACCGGGCTAGGATTCGAGTTACAGGAACAAGGGCCAAACCAACCACCCAAGAATGGAATCGTCGAGCGAAAACACTTGACAACCTCCTGGAAGCAGCTTTTCTTGCCACCAGACCTTTCTCCATCAATTAGGAATCTGATGTCGTCACTAAACACATTCCTTAAATTGTAGCCATTTTTGAGTGTTTATTTTTTGGTGTCTAATCCGCATATATATCACCATTGCTCTTGATTTTCTTGACTGTATATCTCTTAAATGTCAACATATACACGTGTGATTTAGTTTACGAAGATTTTTCAATGCCGAGAACCTCGATCAGAGAGTAAAAAAGGCGTAAGGTTCACAATGGTGTAAAACTAAAATGGGATATACCGGGCTAGGATTCGAGTTACAGGAACAAGGGCCAAACCAACCACCCAAGAATGGAATCGTCGAGCGAAAACACTTGACAACCTCCTGGAAGCAGCTTTTCTTGCCACCAGACCTTTCTCCATCAATTAGGAATCTGATGCCGTCACTAAACACATTCCTTAAATTGTAGCCATTTTTTGAGTGTTTATTTTTTGGTGTCTAATCCGCATATATATCACCATTGCTCTTGATTTTCTTGACTGTATATCTCTTAAATGTCAACATATACACGTGTGATTTAGTTTACGAAGATTTTTCAATGCCGAGAACCTCGATCAGAGAGTAAAAAAGGCGTAAGGTTCACAATGGTGTAAAACTAAAATGGGATATACCGGGCTAGGATTCGAGTTACAGGAACAAGGGCCAAACCAACCACCCAAGAATGGAATCGTCGAGCGAAAACACTTGACAACCTCCTGGAAGCAGCTTTTCTTGCCACCAGACCTTTCTCCATCAATTAGGAATCTGATGCCGTCACTAAACACATTCCTTAAATTGTAGCCATTTTTTTGAGTGTTTATTTTTTGGTGTCTAATCCGCATATATATCACCATTGCTCTTGATTTTCTTAACTGTATATCTCTTAAATGTCAACATATACACGTGTGATTTAGTTTACGAAGATTTTTCAATGCCGAGAACCTCGATCAGAGAGTAAAAAGGCGTAAGGTTCACAATGGTGTAAAACTAAAATGGGATATACCAGGCTAGGATTCGAGTTACAGGAACAAGGGCCAAACCAACCACCAAGAATGGAATCGTCGAGCGAAAACAACTTGACAACCTCCTGGAAGCAGCTTTTCTTGCCACCAGACCTTTCTCCATCAATTAGGAATCTGATGCCGTCACTAAACACATTCCTTAAATTGTAGCCATTTTTTGAGTGTTTATTTTTTGGTGTCTAATCCGCATATATATCACCATTGCTCTTGATTTTCTTAACTGTATATCTCTTAAATGTCAACATATGCTAGTGTGATTTAGTTTACGAAGATTTTACAATGCCGAGAACCTCGATCAGAGAGTAGAAAAGGCGTAAGGTTCACAAAGGTGTAAAACTAAAATGGGATATACCAGGTTAGAATTCGAGTTACAGTAACAAGGGCCAAACCAACCACCCAAGAATGGAATCGTCGAGCGAAAACACTTGACAACCTCCAGGATGCAGCTTTTCTTGCCGCCAGACCTTTCTCCATCAATTAGGAATCTGATGCCGTCACTAAACACATTCCTTAAATTGTAGTCATTTTTTGAGTGTTTATTTTTTGGTGTCTAATCCGCATATATATAACCATTGCTCCTGATTTTCTTGATTGTATATCTCTTAAATGTCAACATATACACGTGTGATTCAGTTTACGAAGATTTTTCAATACCGAGAACCTCGATCAGAGAGTAAAAAAGGCGTAAGGTTCACAATGGTGTAAAATTAAAATGGGATATACCAGGCTAGGATTCGAGTTACAGGAACAAGGGCCAAACCAACCACCTAAGAATGGAATCGACGAGCGAAAACACATGACAACCTCCTGGAAGCAGTTTTTCTTGCCACCAGACCGTTCTCCATCAATTAGAAATCTGATAATGTCCCTAATCACATTCCTTAAATTGTAGCCATTTTTGAGTGTTTATTTTTTGGTGTCTAATCCGCATATATATCATCATTGCTCTTGATTTTCTTGACTGTATATCTCTTAAATGTCAACATATGCACGTGCGATTTAGTTTACGAAGATTTTTCAATGCGGAGAACCTCGATCAGAGAGTAAAAAAGGCGTAAGGTTCACAATGGTGTAAAACTAAAATGGGATATACCAGGCTAGGATTCGAGTGTAACATATCAATTTTTTTATCATATAAGAATTATAGATTGTTTAAATTTATTAGTTTTATTTTTAATATAATTATTCGACCCAAATAATTTTAAAAACTATTTTATATATAGTTGGTTGTAATGTTATACTAATTAATTGGCCTGTATATGGGTGACCTTTCTATTAAAATAAATGTATATAAAAACTTATATTATTAGACAAGTAGATTACAGGTAAGTTGACTGTTAGAAATATGAAGTACCTAGACAGGGCCTAGGAACCGTTTAATAATTAAATAATAAAAATACATTATATTTGAACCTACTCCAATTTTAATAAAACTTGGTTCAAACTGTAGATAAAATTATTCTCGTTTTAATGGCATATTTATTGTTTTGTAAAACGACATACTTTAGAAGTTATACGCTAAATAAGTAAAGCTGCTATATTAATCTAATACTAATAAAAAAGTATGATTAGTGCCACATGGCATTCTTATACTAAAACAAAAGCCAACTTAATGCCACATGGCATTCTTTCATTCAATTTACTATTATTATTATTAATTAATTAATACAAAACAATAAAAAAATCCTTAATAACTTATTACTAACAAATACTTAGATAATGATTATTTACTTTTGACTTATCTAAAATATATAGTTACTTATTAGTAACAACTCTGCTTATAATAAACAATTTCAAATAATGTCAATGTGATAACATTTTCTTATTCTTTAAAATGATTTTTTTACTATATGTTTAAAACATCTATTAAATAAATTATAATGTTATATTATAATAATAAAAATGGTAAAGAATGGGTTAATCCGATATTTGAAAACCGGTTTACTTCCGTGCTTTGAAAACACTTTTAATGTTATTAGACTCGTGTAGTAAACGGGTTTAAGGATAGAATATCTTCATAATAATTTTGATGTAAGTCTATACTCACCGGATGTCCTAAATTGAGTTATATTTTTAGGCTTGCCAAACCATTATTAATTACCAAAGTTCAGTGTTCCAGTGACATTATCAAGAAATATTGATCGAAAGAATAGTTTATGTAATGGAACTCGACTACAGGTCCTATCAATGGGTGACCAGATTATTGAGACACTCATATTATCCGGAACTAATACTTGCACTTGAACGTTTATCCCTAGATTTCGTTTAATACCGCGAAATAGAAGGATTCCATTTAAATTGAAAAGAAGACAGTTTTCTCTCGTTTTATGTTTTATCATGACAATAAATAAAAGTATAGAACAATTTCTAAGTAAAGTTGGTGTGTTTCTAACAGAATCGGTTTTTACACATGACCAATTATTACGTCATCTATGGTAAAAAATTCACTTATGTAAATTTTTGAAGAGAATATAAATTTATATAATTTATAAATTTATATCCTTAAACCCGTGTAGTACACGGGTCTAATAATCTAGTTATAATAATAAAATAACATTAAATTTAAACACTAAGCATTTGAAATTTAAATGTACGGTTGTTTTGTAATATACATGAAATTAAAAGAAAAATAAATAAAATAAAAATCAACAAATGAAAGCTATCTACGTGTATGCATGTATGGTGTACATTTCAAAACTTGAAATTAATGCCAAGGGAATACGTGGAAAATTTTGGCATGAGTCTCAAGCTCATTTTAGTATAAATAGAAGACATACAAGCTCAGATTCAATTGCTTCTTTCTTTCTTTCTACCATCTTTATGTCTCACCAACTTTCCATCTCTATTATTTTATTTTATTTTCAATAATAATAATAAAGCGCTGTCCCGTTTAAAGTGTTTTAACTCTCGATCACTGATACCCTCTCCGATTGATCTAGAGCCCCATAACGCATGACAAGACTCTGCCCGACTAAGTTCGTTGGGGTTCTGTCTCGTGACATATGGATAAGGTTGAATTAGGGTTATTATACTTAACACGAGTGCAAATATATATATATATATATATATATATATATATATA